>NC_138514.1:14034839-14227823 GCF_964252035.2 Podarcis erhardii
ACTTAGGATGACACGCCATACATTTGATGATGAAGTGGACTCTTGCCCACAAAATCTTCCAACAGAATGACACGGGTTAGTCTCAAGGGTGCTACAGGGTCCTCAAGCACACATTCTGGGGCTCTGAAGTGCTTTGCTCCTTGCTCCCTGCTCCTCTCCTGCACCTTGCCCCTTCGCAATCCTGACAGGCCTCCGGGTGCCCTCAGTGCCATCCCTACCACTGAGCCCACCCAAAAAACGACTGACAAGCCAACAGGATGCAAGAGTGGACACCTCCAACACATCTGGAGTCCCAAAACACCTAGGACTTTTCATTCAACCAAGGAAATAACACAAACAAATAAAACAAAAACTCGCCAAGAGGAAGAGGCATGTGAGTGTCCGAAGTCCACTATCCAGGCCCAGCTGAGCCAAGAGATCTTCCAAAATGCCGCAGAACTGGCTGTGGAATCCAATAAGGCAGGCCCTATACAGGAAGAACCCCCAAATAGAGGCAGGATTCCACAGCAGATAGAGTTCCCTGGCAAGGGAGATGAGAAACAAAGGAAATTCTGCAGGTTTCCACAGACCCTCCCTCCCTCTTTGAGTTAATGTTATTTAGCAAGCAGATTGTTGAATGTTTCTGCTGCTTTGCCTGCCTGAGGTGACACCTGTGTCAGAATAAAGGCTGCCTCTTGCTTTGAAAAGCCAGAGAGAGGGAGGGAGAGAGGGAGCAGCTAATGGGTGCCAACTCCCAGGAACTCCAGGGAAGCAGTCACATACGCAGGTAGTCCAGCTCCTCAGAGGGGCTGAGGCTCACAGCAGCAAGGACCCAGGTGGGCATGCACACTGGCTCTCCGCTCTCATCCAGCACCTGCAGCCAAGTCCTAGCCTGAACAGTGTCAAAACACAAGGAGAACTTAAGCTCCCAGAGGTGGTCCAGAGGCACCAAATACCAGCAGAAAATTACAGAACAGGATGAGGAATGTTATGAAATGAAGAGGAGGGGACTCGAGATTCCCATGGCTAATCTTGTTAGCGAGACAATTTCTTATCAAACTCATTATGTGTCAGAGAGTGAGAGGGGGTGATGAGAGGGGGTGAGGCAGGCAGATGGGGGGGATTGCCAATGTCTTTGTAAAGTGGGGTAACTGTGCCTTGAGCATGGATGGAGGTTCCCTGCTACAGGGGGGGAATCCATAGCGTGGCCACGGATTGAATGAGGTTGTGTCAAAGAGCCCCAGAATCTTTCTACTATTTCTCTGTCTTCCCATTTGTTTTCAGCTGCAACATCCAGATTGTAAGACCCTTGGGGACAGAGACCTGTCTGGAAAGTATACACTGATGGTGAGTTAATTATGCATTCAAGTATTATTTCTCTTTTATAAGCTCTTTGAACCCCATTGCTTTTTGGTGAAGAATCACTCAAGGTGGCTTACAACAAAACTAAAACAGACCCAATAAAATGAGAGTTTAAAATAACAATTAAAATGCAGAACAAGAAGCACACAATTCCAGCTTATGCAGAGCCAAACACCTACTGGAGCAAGAAAGACTGCGCTACTCACCAAATTATAAGACGTGAGGGAGCCAGTAAGGCCCTTTGTGCTGCTGGAGGGTAGCGGACAGAGTAGGGCCTCAGAGGTTGGGTCCAGAAACAAACAGACAACAATAGAAACTGGAATGCTATGCTCCAAATTGAGACCGCTCCAGTTAATATCCCAGCTGAAGTTTTCAGACCCACCTACTATGATAATCAAGTGTGGCTGTAGCTAAGGAATGGATGACCATGGTCAGGTCTGAACTGAGATGAACTAACTAAAGCCCTATGGAGCCCCCAAATCCTAAATACAATTGATGGACGTGAAAAGACTCTGGAATGCCTGTTTGCTAAGGGAGGCTAGGGGAAAACCAATGGGGAGTCAACTTCCAGGGCGGGTTCCACAAATTTGAGCTGCTCTTGGTCATGGCACATCCTCCCCCTTGACACTGTTGTATCGCAGCTTCACCCAGGTGCCCTTATGAAAGGAGATGCCCTTTGCCCTCCTGCATTGCTAAGCAGCTTAGGCCAATGGTATCAAGAGTTTCCTGTCAGCTGCTTGCCATAATTATGCACCTACTTTATGGGTGCATAAATATGCATTCTGCTTATGGAGCTCAGGTCCAGGCCTGCACCTTGGGAGCAGAGGAGATGCTGGGGTTTGGGGGAGAGACTTAAGCATTTCTCCTACAAAACCCAACAGATTATTTTCAATTCTAATGGTTTGCATCTTTGCACAAATGTCTATTCATCCTGATAGCCACGTCTGACCTTCAGGATCAGAAGCAGCTTCAAGGGTCTTCTTATGTTTCCAAGAGAAGCCAAAGGAGCCACGCAGAAGAAAAGGACAGTCAGTGTCTTATGGGGGGGGGGCACTGCCTTGATGAGGAAGGGGGTGTTGAGATGCCTCCCTGCTATGTGAGAGGGATAAGGCTTAGTGCAAAGATCAGAGAGGTGGCTCAAAATCTGAATCCATTGTCCTCCACTATTCTTGCACGTCAAAATACCTCAAGTCACCTGCAAATTTGTCTTTCTTTCTTTCTTTCTTTCTTTCTTTCTTTCTTTCTTTCTTTCCTAACGCCCCCTATTTCAATTGCCTGGGAGGATACAAATTGCAGGCTGGGGTTTTCCTCACTAGAGCTGCCCCTCCGCGGCTGGCCGCTGCCAAAAGTCCACGCAGAAACACAGAGGAAAGCCCTAAACGAAGCCGGCGGGCGCGGGGGGAAGCTTGCCCACTTTATATATGGGGTGTGGTTTTCACTAACGAAAAAAGGGGGTGAACCGTCCGTCCACCAGGGTAGCAGAGCGCAACTAAATGCCTCTCTGCCTCTCATCCTCAAAAGTCCTCGGTTAAGAGACCGCCCCCACCCCTCAGCTCGTTGTTCAGCTATGCATAGGGGGAGTGTAGTACACGGAGGCACTGGGGTAACCCCCCTTCTCCCCTACCCCCCCACCACCACCACCACGGCTGAGCCTGCTGTTTTCAGCAAACGCTCCCCCCGCGGCGCTCCTCCCCACCCACCCCTTTTTAAGCTGAAATGTGGAACGAGTCAGATTTCATGCTAATGAAGCGAAAATCTGATCGGGCTTGTGCAGAAATTTGCATCTCAAAGCAGAAAACAGGGCGCCAGCTACCGAAGGAAGAAGGCACCTCCCGCGCCGGCGCCGGCGGCTGCTGCTGCTGCTGCTGAGCCGGCGAGCAGCTCTCGGGGTCTCCGGGACGCCGGTCAGCTCGGTCAGCAGCGGCCGCGACGGGGGAGGAGACCGGGCCAGCGCTCCCCCGACCGCGCTCCTTCTCCTACTTCGGCGCGCCTGAGCTTCAGGCTCCTCGGTGCGCCACGGAGCATGGCGATCCCAGTCCAGCCACGGGCTGCCGCGATGCACGGCTGGCCTCTCCGGCACTCGCTGGGACAGAAAGGGGGCAGAGAGACGCAGCAAGACGCGGCGGCCTGCCCACCCTTCGCGCTACGGGTCAGGGCGTCAGGCTGAAGGCCCGACTCTGCTCACACTGGGCGCAGGCTGATCCTAGAGACAGCAGGCCGCCCCGTTTCGAAGACCCAGTTGCACGGGGCGACCCATCCCCTTCGGCCATTAAGAAGGCAGATTTGCAGCGGAATCTGCTCCAAGGAGGGTCCCCGGGACCTCCACCAAGAGGCAGTCAAGCCACAGGCCGAACCTCCAGGCTATTCCCTCCCCGAAGCGGTCTCTGCTCCAGGAGCTGCTGGGCCGGGGATCTCCCTCGGCGGTCGCTTCGGGCTCTTCGATCGCTCACTTAAGCAAGGCCGGAAAATTTTTCAAACTAGCCCTGCCTGACTTCCTGCTTAGGCAGCAGCCCTTCTTGCAAACGCACCACCAAAAGCAAATCTTCCCCCTCTCTCCCCGTCAAAAAAGTGAAAGTCAGTCACTGGAAAGGAAGAGAATTAAAAATGAATGAAAAACGGTTAAGGAACTCCTTTCCAGAAAAGCCAAGTGCGCGCAGAAACACACGGTGCTGTTGCCTGCCAAAAAGTTGGCAGCTCCAGTCCCTACCACTGAGGTAAGGTGTGGCTGGCAGGAGACACACGCCCCTTGACAGCCAGGTAATGAGGGCGCAAGCAGCACCCAAGGGAGCGGAGCATGCAGGATTGGGAGGGGGGTGTATGTGCAGGCAGGGCATTGGAATGCAGCCTTTGGGGTTGTGGGGTTCAGACAAGAAACCCAGGAACAACTGCTGTTCCTATTGTTGCAAAACTGTTTTTTATTGCTATTGTGAGCCACCTAGAGATTTTGTTATTCGGTGGCATTTAAGTATTGTTAGTAAAACAAATCAATAAACTCAACTCAGACTGGCCAAGTTTGAGAAAAGACAAAGGACACATGATGAGTCCTCTACACACACACACACACAGAGAGAGAGAGAGAGAGAGAGCACCCCAGAACTGACAGTTAATGTCCCCAACAGTCTGTAGTGTTGCCATTGTCCTCATCATCATATTTTCAGGAAGCCTGGGAGGAGCCAAAAGCTGCAGCTCCATCAGAGATTGTCAACGTGTGTCGTGCGAGGCTGATTTTAGGCTCTTAAGTCCAGCAAGCAGGAGAATTACAAAGTGAGCAACCTAAGTGGCAGCTTGGCACAGATTTTAACTATGGCAGCTCATTATTAGAAAGAGAGAAGGAAAGGAAAGGAAAGGAAAGGAAAGGAAAGGAAAGGAAAGGAAAGGAAAGGAAAGGAAGAACACGCAAAGGAAATTAGAAAGAACAACCCAATATGACAGCACAGTTGCTCCAGAGCCCCTGGCTAAATTATAAAGCAGTTTACTGAGGTGGAAAGCTGCAGCAAGAGCTGAGGACAGAATATGTGAAAACCATCTGCAGATTTAAAAATAATCTACTTCACAACAGCCCTGGAACATATTCTCCTACAGAAAATAAGCAGGATTCCTTGTTGCTGTGAAATGTTGGGGCACAGGAAAGGGAATTATTAGAAGCATTCCAGGATTGTTCCGTCCTCAAGAATGAAGATATCAAGAGTCTAAAATAGCTTTAAAATAAAAAATTGTCTTCTTTAAATCCACTCTGCATGCTTGGGGGAAATGGACTGCAATATGAGCTTGCTGAAATCCAGGACAAAGCTGCTCTGGTGCTAACAAGCCCCTCTTCTCCTCCTCCTCCCGCTCAGTGACAGATGCCTCCCTACCTACAATAAATATAGGTTGTGTTCCCCACCCTCCCTCCCACCCCCCTTGCACATGAAGGGATGTATGTCTTAATTAAGCAGGACACTAGCAGCATGGCTAATGATTTTTGCTGCTTGCTATGTAAATCTCCACTCTATGCCAGGGTTAACTTCCTACCCGGGGGTTTTGTGCAAGCACTGGGGTGCACGTCTGCTCATTATTTCACGCCAGGAAATCCATCTAACAAGGCAGAAAGGGTGCCCAGTCACAAACGCGCCTTCTCGCTTAGTTCTAAATTTAGCCAAGAGCTTTGCCAACAGTAGCAAGACCCCTACCTCCCCTAGACCCTGGCATCAGAAGCCATGGCTTAACTGGGATATTGGGGGGGGGGGTAGGGTTCTTTTGATTTAGCTAGCTGGAAAGCCGGATACTCATTAAATTATGCCTTTATGGTCAGGAAATCACAGGGAAATGAAAACTCTGGAGCAGTCAGGTCGCCATCCAAAGCCCAGAAGAAGTCTGACCAAAGAATGGGAGGTCCTACAGAGAAACTAAATAGATGGGCAGGAGCCTAACTTCCCTCTCTCAGGAGGGTTCTCAAAGGCTTGCAGGTACTTGGCCAATGGAGGGCACCCACAGTATTAAATAGGCCATAGGTGAAGATTAAGAAAGCACAATTTTTTCCTTGCCCCTCCCCGGGGCGTTTTTTCTACTTCAACCTTGCTACCTTGTAGGCCCACAACACATTTTGCTGCCTGAAGTAGAACCCAAATAGCAGTCTTGCTCTACCCCAGACTTGGAACAGTATTCAGACACCAATTCCAGCATACATTCTTTCCTCCAATCTCCCTCACCCCAATTTATTGTTGCTGCCCAAAGCAGGTCAGTTTCACCCTGATACATAGCTGGGCTGGCTCCATTCAGCAATCAACTATCCCTCCAGGTTAGTCAGCTCCCCAAAGCAACAGCCCCTGAGACCATGCCAAAATTTGCTAGTCCAACCTTGTCAGCAGGAGAAGTGTCGTTTCGCTGCTGCTGCTGCTGCTGCTGCTGCTGCTGCTGCAGCAGTAAACTCTGGATCATTGTGTAGAGACCAACACATGCTTCCAAGCACTGAAGCAGTTCATCTCCCTGGCCAGGCTCTCAAATGTGGGGGGAATGACCCTACCCCCCCACCTCAAGAGGAAAGGACTAGTTGGATATACTTATCCATTTTTACAGAGACACCAATAATGCCACTGTATTCTGCTCTGGTCAGACCTCACCTGGAGTACTGTGTCCAGTTCTGGGCACCACAGTTCAAGAAGGACACTGACAAACTGGAACGTGTCCAGAGGAGGGCAACCAAAATGGTCAAAGGCCTGGAAACGATGCCTTATGAGGAACGGCTAAGGGAGCTGGGCATGTTTAGCCTGGAGAAGAGGAGGTTAAGGGGTGATATGATAGCCATGTTCAAATATATAAAAGGATGTCACATAGAGGAGGGAGAAAGGTTGTTTTCTGCTGCTCCAGAGAAGCGGACATGGAGCAGTGGTTCCAAACTACAAGAAAGAAGATTCCACCTAAACATTAGGAAGAACTTCCTGACAGTAAGAGCTGTTCGACAATGGAATTTGCTGCCAAGGAGTGTGGTGGAGTCTCCTTCTTTGGAGGTCTTTAAGCAGAGGCTTGACAACCATATGTCAGGAGTGCTCTGATGGTGTTTCCTGCTTGGCAGGGGGTTGGACTCAATGGCCCTTGTGGTCTCTTCCAACTCTATGATTCTATGATTCTATGCTTTCCTTGATAGAAATAACACACACACACACCAGCAAACACTTCCTTTGCAACAGATCTTTGGACAGATTCAGCTATTGTCCATGTCAAGAAGTCTTCATGCAGGGCTTGATGGGTCTGCATGATGCACCTTCTTGGGAGCCAACTGAACAAAATCTACCTTCTCATTGTGATCAAGAGTTCTGTGCAAACCAAATGCTTCCTTCCTTTCACGGAACACAAATTCTCTTTAGAGGTAAGAGATGTCTGACAAACATTGTTCCTGGCATTTTGCTCCAGGATTTGAAGAAGCTCAAGGTCTTCACTTCTCTTGCCTATGCTCTGGTAACCTCTGGGTTAGATTACTGCAATGAACTATATGTAGGCCTGCTTTTGAAGATGGTCCAGAAACTGAAGGAAGTTCAGGTTTCTGCAGCCAGGTTGCTCACTGGGGCAAAACTGAGCACAAAACACCAATCCTGGCCCAATTGCAATGGCTGGCAATTAGTGTCCAGGCTCAATTCAAAGTTATGGTTTTGACATTTAAAGTGCTATACAGATCAGCACCCCAATATCTGAAGGTGCCCCATGAACTGACTCAGACCCCGCAATCATAATCACAGGCTCTTCTCCATGTGCTCCCTCCATGGGAGGTCCAAAAGGTGGCAACACAAAAATAGGCCTTTTCAGTGGTAGCTCCTGGCATGTGGAATGCTCTCTCCAGGGAGGCTCACCTGGTGCCATTTTTGTCTAGTTTTAGGCACCAGGCAAAGACTTTTCTTTTTACCTGGGCTTTTGGCCCTTAATTTGATGGGCTGATGGGGTTTTTGGGAGGGGTGGTGGTAGTTTTTGTGGCTTCTTTGAGTGGGGCAGGAGCTGCTATACCTGTGCTTTATTTGTGGGTTTTTTAGGTTTTTATTGTGCTTATTTTAACTGGCTTTAGTATTTCTATTGTGTTTAGAAGTTACTGTGAGACATTTTCATGACCAAAGCATTATTATTATTATTATTATTATTATTATTATTATTATTATTCAACAAGTCCCATCAGCTGTTATTGGTGCTCACACTGTGACCCGTGTGCAACAGATGAGCTGCTCAGCAAAGTTCCTGCAGAACCAGCTGCCACCACCACACCTGATCTCTGGCTTTGTTTCCAAGCAGACCTCGGGAGCTCTATGCGGAGCCCAGAGGCTCTCTACAGAAATGAAGATGAAGGTGGCCACACGTGGCTGGGACTGGCTCACAGGTGCTTCACTGAGCAGCGTGCCTGCTGCTGAAGAACTTAGAAGAAAAGGGAAGCCCTTTTCAATGGGGTGGGAGAGAAGAGCAACCCCAGCATCTATCCCCACCACACCAGGAAAGGGTTCCTTGTTCTGTTTTCCTTTTTTAAGAAGAGTGCCGCAGCAGCAGCAGCAGGCATCCTGCTCAGCAAAGCACCTGTCAAGCCAGCTCCACCAGCCATGCGCACCTATTGCTTGGCTCAGCAGCATGCCTGCTGTCATGCAGCTGTTTTTCAAAACGACCAGAAAAGGAAAGAGGAAGCCCTTCGTGACACCACTATAAGCTTGCGGGGAAGTGGGGGCAGGGGTGTAGGGTAGAGGGGATGGAGGTTGGGAGCGGGAGTCGGGTGGTGATGACAAGGCAAGTTGGCCGGCTGGCTGGCAAAGTGGAGCAGCAGAGTGCAGGATATCCCTATTGGCTCCCAGCTCCCAGGGCAGTTGCCCCAGAACACAAAAGAATTTCTTCAGCAACACTCCACCTAAGCAAGAAAGCTGCATGAGACAGTCTCTGAAGAATTTTGCTGCAAAAATGTATTCACGCAGGTTTTTGCAAAAACACCCACCCACCCACAACACCACCACCACAACAACAATTTTTTCCTCTCTCTCTCCCGCTCTGTTACACCTGCCCAGAGGCGTGGGGACGTAAACAGCAAGGGCAGATGCAACAGGTATTTTCCTACTCGGAGTGAATGAATTTTACATCAGACCAGCACATGCTTCCACAGAAAGTAAGGCTGAATTTTCCCAGCATGTCTAAAAGGTAGGAATCATGAAGGCGCCTGCACTTCCCTCCGGGGAAAAAGAGCACAAAGCTAAGACCGGGGAGGGGATGTATGAGCGTGTGCGAGTAATTCCACATTTTCAATCATTCTCAAGAGCTAATCCGAACAGTATAGTAAAGCTCCGGCTGGCAACAAGCCACAAAGGGCTTCCCACAAAGCCACAAAGAGCATTGAGAGACCAGAAAGAGGCTCTTGTCATTTTGACCTGTTTCTTAGAGAAAAAGGCGGCTGCTGGAAGCGCTCAAAGGCTCTGGACGCAGAGCAGCCACCAGTACAGCCCAATAACCTCAACTAGAAAAGTTTCCTTTTATTAAAGGCAACTCTTTCAATACAACTCCCCAGCCTTTAGCAGGCAGGCAAAACAGTAGCTGGTAATAAAAAGTCTTCTCTACCCCTCACTCAAGGCTACAAGGTGAAGTGCCCCTCCATACACACACTGCTACCTGTCCCAAATTTGCACAGAAACACAATGCAAGCTACAGTATTCAGACCCCTTCTAGGAGGGAAAAAACCCTTGTCTCTGCGCCCCAGAAAATGCCTTGATTTCATGTAAGGCTAAAACCTATAACCAATTTAACTTGGTTGAGTAATCAATGGGGCTTTCCTTCTAAAAATGACTAGTGATTTATTAGGAATAATCCAAATTTAGGATAGGGCTGTACCTCACAGATATCAAAGGATCTAACATGAACAGATACATGATTAAGGCCCCCCAGGGTTTGTTTGTTTAAATAAATTCATAAAACCTAGGGTCCTTTTAAATTAAGCTGCAAGTTTCCTCACATGTTCAAGCACCTTTGTGGAGTTTTTGGAAATAGGCATATTCGTCTGAAATCAATCAAATTCAGAGAAGTAAAACCAGAAAGCAAAACAGCAACAACAACCCTGGTTATAAGATGAGGGAAAGTGAACTAAAAGAGCTGAGAGATGGGATGTTGCCAGGGGTGACTAAATAAAAGAAGGGAAAGAGCAAAGAATTTGGAGATCCAGCAAGCAGGCAACCACCAAATAGATCTGAATCTGGAGCTAGGAGGTGTCACGCCTGGGTTCTTGCATTGTGTAATGGCATTTCTTGTTTGCCTCTGTTTATCCTAAGAGCCAAACCATTGTACCATCCCCTAACAAACTATCCTGTTTCCTAGAATACAGTGCCTGTGTTGTCAGTGGCGTACCTTCCTGTTTGGGTGCCCGGGGCAGCGTGCGCACCCTGCAGCAGAGGGCGGAGCAAGTCGCCCATGGGGGCGGGGCAAGCTGCCCATGGGGGTGGGGTGAGCCAAGGCAGGGCACGCCATGTGGAGCCTCTCCGCCGCCTCCCCCTCAGCTGTAGGACGGCTGAGGCGGTGGGCAGAAGCAAGCCCCGTGCTGCTCAAAAGAGAGGCATGGCTCAGACACACTGCAGACCCCGCGGTGTGACACCCAGTGCCCTCCACCTCACCTAGTTACACCTCTGGATTGGGCAGATTCATGGAGGAGAGGGCTGTCAAAGGCTACTAGCCATAAAGGCTGTGCTCTGTCTGCAAACTTGGAGGAAGCGATGCTTCAGGCTTCTGGAAATCACTCGAGAGCAGAGTGCTCCTGCAGTGGCGTAGAAAGGGGCGTGTGGTGGGTGCGGGAGTTATTTTTTCAAAAACATATTTTTGCCATTTTGTCACCCCCCTCATTGATGACACCCAGGGCCACTGCACCCACTGCACCCCCCTTCCTACACCACTGTGCATTGTAGGTTTAAAGAGCTGCTGAATGGAGGTAAAGTATAGGGTGACTTGTTATTATTATTTATTACTTAGCATCCACAGGCCTTGGGAGTGATTCCTCCTCATTTCATATATGGCAGTTGGTTCACAAGATGCCATTGTGTTACTGTGGGGCTTGGGATGGTGCTCAGTTGGTAGAGCCCACAAAGAGAGCCCAGCTAGATAGGACCCCGGTTTCTTCAAAGCTAGGGCAGCGCTATGGAGGAGCTGCTGCTAAAAGCTGAGGCTGGTTCTAGCTCTGCAGCCCACAGTGGCACCAACCTCTCTTCCCTGCCAGAAAGCAGACACCCTAAGAGAGCTTTGGTGACAGTGATGCAGTCAAGAGCCCCAGCTGCTATCTGGACAGATGACAAGATCCTTAATATATATATAAAAAAACTTTAAAAAAAGCCAGGAGGTTGCAAAATGAATTCAGTATCAATTATTCTGGGATATATATGCTAATGTGGGGGAAGGGGTGCAGGAGTGGAATCCATCTCAGCTTCAGTTAATTTCAAGCACAAAAACGCAACTGAGCCTGAGGAAGGGGTGATATTAAAAGAGAGAGACAAGCTTGCATATTAAAAACGATGTGGATGGACGGGGCTCACTGCTGCAGAGATTGCAGATTGGCCAGGCAGCATTAGAAGGGGAGGCGCTTGTTTATTAATTTGCAACCATCTCCTTTGTATGATGAACAGCAACAGCAGCCACCTCCCTTCGCGAGGATACCGCCCATGAAAAATGCATTTTCATTAATATAAATTGTTTGCAGTTGGTAAATTAATTCTGGGAATGGTTTCCATGCAGAGCAAATGACTCTTTCAGCAGAGATGAGGCAGTGCTGGGTGGGCATGAAAGACACCCCCCTCCCGTCCAGCTTTAAAATGATAAACACAAGAGAGGAGGTGAATATCTGCTGCCCCAGACAGATGCTTCCTTTAGGCCACCTAAATCTACTTGGAAATGCAACAAAAGCCAGGGATAGCACCACAACACACCCTCTGGTGAGATAATGCTTTAAAATACACCGCAAGGAGTAGCTGAAAAACAGTGGATGGGCTCAATGCACAAGAAGCAAAAGATAGGTAGGTACTTTACACCCAAGCTGGGCATTGGTTCATCAAACCTAGTATCTGCAGTAGCATGGAGGCTGGATCTGATTAGAGTTGCAGTCCAAAGCATCTGAAGGGTGCATGGTTCATCTTCACTGACTGGCAGCAGCTCCCCAGGACTCAGGCAGGATTTTTCGCCAGACCTACCCAGAGGTTGGACTGGCTTCCAGGTTTGATGGAGCCCTGAGCACCATGCCTCTAGTCTAGTGCGTTCTTCCCTTCCCTCTAGTGGGCGACTGTGGTGGCGGCAGCATACTGTGACCTAGCATTGCTCTGGGGCACCATGGCAAATCTGAATCGCAGCAGAATGCAGTGCTAAAAGCATCAAACAAAGGAAAAGATGGTGGTGGGAGTGGTTGTAAAGAAAGGAGGCTTAAGGCTCAAAAACTGGGGCCAAGGGATGTCTCTAGCCCTGCTGGAAGATGCTAACAGGGTTTGAATCCAGGACCTTTCACAAATAAAGCAGCTGATCAACTGCTCAGCCATGGGCCTTTCCCTAAAGACAAGCAGGGAATTCTGTTACCAGAGTCATGGTCCAGCTTGCAACTCCAGGTCTCCTCATGGTGGCAGTGAGCAGAGGATCAAGTTACCTTTTCCCCAGTCCTTTCTTTAAAAACAAAACAAAACAAAAACTTGTAGCATGCAACCATCCACACCTCTTGGGTCTGAGAGTTTATGGAGAAAGTGCAATCCTCTGAATCAAGTCTGGTCTCATCACCACTGGGTTGACTGGTTTGTTTTTTTAATTGAAATGTCAGAAAATGTCAGCCACCATGAAACCATTGCTATGATTTCATTTGGGTCAAAAGCTTTTGTTTGTTTTTTTCTGGCTTCCATCTTTAGGGGGAGGAGTGAAAAGCATTGGATCTCAGAACTGGTAACAGATTAGGACAGGACAAAGCAAACTCTCAAAACTATTGCGTTTGTGAAGCCATCCAAGCCAATGGCGAAATACAAGCCCCACAAAGAGGCCATCCAAAGAGGGAGAGGAAAAATGACTCTGATGCACCAGAATCTTCGCCTGCAGCTGCCCCACTTCCAATGCGAGTGCAATGAGAAATAGATACCACTTGCCTCTGGGGCTGCTCACCTACATGGGGCAACTGAGCTAGCCCTTCAGATGCATTTTCCCAACAGCAGACATCTGTGCTGAATGCTGAAGCTGCACCTGTTCAACAGGTGTTCTTTATGGGTTATTTTTAGCCTGTACACAGCCGAGCCAACCTAAAAATTCCAAAACCAACACAACGCAAATATAGGCTAGGAAGAAACGGCCACGTTTTAGGCAAGTAAAGAAATCTGCTCAGCGAAAGGGCATAAGCTTTACATGCAAAAGATCCCAGGTTCATTCCCTGGGAACCTGGAGAATATCACTGACAATCAGTATAAACGATACTGAGCTAGATGGACCAAAAGTCTGATTCGAAAGAAAGTACCTTCCTATGTTCCTATGACTTATTAAAGAATAGCTTCCTACGCCATATGGTTTGTGATATACACGTGTACTCAGCAGCAGGAGCAAGCATCTTTTGAAAAGATGCGCCCATTTGGGCCTAACTTGCTACAGAAAAGGGACAGACTGGTTCAATGTCATTTTTAACACATTAAAGAAAATCACCTGAGAGGGGCTGCTACTGCCCTGAACTTGATAAATTGGCAGTTACGGCACTCAGGCAAGTTGTACGGAGCTGGAAGAACAGCAGCAACAGCCCACTCAGGCTACTACTGGCAAACTCCCAAGAGAAGCTCTTCTCACAGATCAGTAGACCCAAGAGCTATTCAACGCTCCATCCTTCATTCGGGGTTGGGGGACAGGTAAGGGAAAAGCACAGTGAACTGATAGTTCTCTTTGCAACTCTGGCTTCCCAAGATGCTGCCTATGGACAGAGGAAGCCTCTTGCTTCCCTCTAAGAAGTAGCACTGCAACTTGGGGAAGCTGGTCAAGGCTGGAAAGGGGCCCACTGAGAACAAATAACGACCCCTGTCAAGACTTGAAAGGGTGTGTGTGTGTGTGCAGGCATATGTTCTTAGGGATGGTTTCTTGGGAGGAGGGAGGATGAGAAAAGACCCATTTTGATCTTTCCCTGCCCACACTCACCCACTTCCTGCTGTTTAATTGCACCTGGGAGGGGCCACTACATCAAGCTCAATATAGATTTTCATCATCATCATCATCATTACTGGTTGGCATTGCCAACAGTTCTGCATGGAGGTTTTTCAGGCGGAGGGTAATTACATTCGGTAGGTTTGCAAATAATGACATAACCCAGTCACCTTACTGTGGGGATGATTTATTGCAAATAACAAAATGTTATTATATGGAAATTAGTCTCCGCACAAATGGCAGTCTGGAAAGTATAGCTAGGGAATGAATTTAATCATATGGGCAGCAACCAGATGCTACGGAGGACGATGGACAGCACTAAGGGCTCATCCAGACTTGCACTTGTCCCATACCTAGAAAAAACTGGTCTGAGTGGTTTTGCCCCAGAAAACACTGTCTTTAGTGATAAATCGGAGCAAACGTCAATCCAGAAAAAACCCAATTGAGATTTGCCCTGATTTAGTGGTAAAGATCAGGTTTCCTCAGGGAAAAACAGCACAACAAGGGCAAGTCTGGATAAGCCCTAAAATTCGGGGGGGGGGGGACACATGGCCTAACCCTTTGGCAAGGGACAGAAGCCCATTTTGAAGGGAGAACAAGGATTTGATGGAAAGGGGGAGCACCCTAACACAAAACAGCGGCTTCACTCTCAAGCCATGTTCTTGCCCCTTAATTGTCACTGTCTACCTGCCAGGGCTTGGGCACAGATAAAGCCAGGTCAGAGCACACAAGCCAACGATGGGGTGCAGGCATTATCCCTGCAGCCATCTGTCCCTCCCTCCTTCCTCTGGAGGGGTAACATGGAAATCGCTGCTGCTGCTGCTGCTGCTGCTGCTGCTGCTACTGCTGTTGCTGCTACAGTTCAAGAGGGACCCAAGTTCAATGGCTAAGCAAAGGCACTGAATGTCAAAAGCTCAGGAAAGGCTTTTCTTTGCTGCCAATCACAGCAGATGCACTATGGCTAGATGAGCCAATGTCTTGTTTAAGTATTATACATTTTTATATGTTCATTCTGTCATCTGCTAGGATCACTAACAGAGATGCTGACTTGAGCCACCTTCACTAGTCCCAAGCAGATGCAGATGTCTCACATGGTGGCTAAGGGCCACTGACTAGTGTGAAGAGATGTTCACATGTGTGAATGTGTGGCAATACACATCAAACCAATAATCCTGCAAATTTTAGCACAAGAGTGCCACTAAGATGTTGGAGGAGGAGGAGGAGGAAGAGAAGACAGAGCGTGAAGAAAGAGATGGGACTGGAGGGGGGAAGGAATTTCCCAATCCTTTGGACCCCCTGGGAAAATCAACAAACCTGCTACACCTGGAACTGGGTGTGGAGAGTGTGGAACCAGAGCAGGAGCCAATCGAACTGAGAGGTTTCCTGTGGCTACCATATCTTATGCCAACTGAAGATTTTGAGGACACTAGAACCCATGGACAACCATGAAGCTGAACGTTGGATGATTCAGGACAGATATATGAAAGTACTTCTTCATGCAGCATATAATTTTGGGCACTCGCTCCCACTGTTTTCACATTTCCCCCAATTGAGTTTTTAAAACTGGAATCCATTTGTGAATGAAACCCATCCACTCTCCATGAGACCTTCATGACAATCCAACATCTAGAAGCTTACTGGCCTTCAGAAGGGAAGTTCTTGGCTCTCTGATGGTGCCAGTGAACCTGAAGTAGCAACAGAAACCAGCTCCTACAGTGGAGCAAAACCCTCCAGCCAACACCACCACCCAAATGTATTACTGCCACCTCACTTTACCGCTAGGTAGTGTACAGTGGTACCTCAGGTTACAAACACCTCAGATTACAAACACCTCGGGTTACAGACTCCACTAACCCAGAAGAAGTACCTCAGGTTAAGAACTTTGCCCCAGGATGAGAACAGAAATCGTGCGGCAGCAGCGGGAGGCCCCATTAGCTAAAGTGGTACCTCATATTAAGAATGGTTTCAGGTTAAGAACGGACCTCCGGAACGAATTAAGTTCATAACCAGGGGTACCACTGTACCTCATTCTAACTCTAGGATCAAAGGCAGGCTGGCCTTGATAAAAGTGCAGAAAGTCTTTCTTCAAATTTGAGGAATAAATCTATCACCTGCCATTGTGGATTTGATATCCCGCTTTATCACTAAGGAGTCTCAAAGCGGCTCACAATCTCCTTTCCCTTCCTCCCCCACAACAAACACTCTGTGAGGTGAGTGAGGCTAAGAGACTTCAGAGAAGTGTGACTAGCCCAAGGTCACCCAGCAGCTGCATGTGGAGGAGCGGGGAAGCGAACCCGGTTCACCAGATTACGAGTCCACTGTTCTTAACCACTACACCACACTGGCTCTCAGGGGGCAATCAGTTCCTACAACAAAAGCTCAGCCCAGCCCATCTCTTCACCTAACCCCACCCCCCACCTCCAATGAGAACATGTTGTGGCTTCTGTTGATCACAGCCCAGCCTGTTTGTCATAGGGCAGAAGATGGGCAAAACAATGACAGCCAGTGGTGGAAGAAGCCCTATACCGGAGCTGAGTGTCAGCTTTTCCCCAGGACTCACTCTCCTCCCAAACAAGGCAGACTTGCACCCTGAGAAGTGAATGCGACTCATTAGCACTGCCTGCTCCTTCCCCCTCCTGCCCCCACGGCACCCAGGCTGGGCAATGGCCGCAGCTGGCCAGGCAGCCCGAGCCCCACGATCTGCCTGTCACGTGGGCCGAGCCTCGCGGCTGGGCTCTGATGCGTAAAAGGATTTACAGATGTAAAGCCACATCTCGATAGTGCTTGGAACAAATCCCTGACATTCTTCACCCAGCGCTGCACTAACCGGCCAGGCTCTCTCTCTAGCAGAGCGGAAAGGCAGCTCCCTGCTGTCCAGGGGCTGTGCTTCCTATTAACCATTTCAGGGCTCTTCCAGACCTCTACGATGACAGGGGGCTGAATGGTGACAATTATTTGCCAACCGAGATGAGTCATTTGCATGTTATTCATCTGTGATGCTGAGAAGCTTGAACCTGTCATTATCATTTGGCATCAGCGGCGGCGCACCAGGAGGTGAGAACAGTTGGCGCAGGCGCACACCATGCTGCCACCACCCTATTTGCTTTCATCTCTGCTAAAATGACAACAAACTACCACATCTGAGGCCGACTCAAGGTTGCCTAATGAGCAGGATGCTGCAGCAATGGACTCCATGATCCAAAGCTCTGGCTTGTCAGGGGCTGAAGAGGAAGCATAGCGGGGGGTGGGGGTGTTTGTCAAGCAGGCAAGTATCAAACCTGGGCACAGGGAAATTAGCTGATTAGTGGGTAGGCCCTGCCTTTTCAGCTGCCTTCTATTGTCTCCTGGAGGAAAAAAATCAAATCTAGTGTAATGGCGGAAATGGCACACAATACTGTGGTTCCCAGAGCATATCTCATCTTCCTTTATCACAGACACACAGAAAAAGGCTGCGGATTGATAGACATCTGGTCCACCTGATACCCAAATCTGATGCCATTTGGAAGTGGAACATGGCAGGAAAAGCTCTGGGCCTCGGGATCAAAAGTACACCTTTCTTCCCTGAGCATGGGCATGCAGCTTCTGCAGAATCCTTTCTGCTGCTGTAGGCTGGAAAATGTCATAGAGTCACAGTTGCAACAGACCTCAAAAGTCAAGTCCAACCCTCTGCTGATGCATGAAATCCACCCTAGCTTTGTCCAAAGAAGGAGAGTCTACCCCCACCTCCCCCACAGCTGTCTGTCCATCCCAATGCCAAACAGTTCATATTTACATTAGGGGGTTCATCCTAATGTTTTATCAATTCTTTATCTTGTAATTTGAACCCACTGGTTCAATCTGCTTCATCGTCAGCTCTTCAAATATTTGAAGATGACCATCCTATGAACCATCTTTTCTCCAGGCTAAATATATTGATCTGCTTCTGCCTTACCTCATAGAAATCAGCCTGCAGCCATATCACCCCTTTGCCACCCTCAGTATTCTTCTTTAACTGCCCAAAATTGGACAAGGACTCCAGGTGAAGAGAGACCACAGCAGAACAGAGTGACACCATAAAATCTGGACATTATACCTCAGCACATGAGATGCAAAACTGCATTAGACTTAAGCCAGAAGTTTGTCCCCAAGTTGAAGCTACTGTCTGGGACATGACGGTCTTCTTCACATCACAGTCCTTAAGTATGGTGGCTCAAATCTTGCTTGTGCTTTACTTAAACCCCTAGGTCCTTCTCACATGTGCTACTGTCAAGCCAGGTATCCTCCATCCTGTATTTGTGTATCAGAATCTTCATCCAATTCTTCCTACCTAAATGCAGAATTTCTGCAGTAAAGCGGAGCTCCTTAAAATCTTTGAGAAATGCCAATCTGAAGAGGGCTAGCAGGCTGCCAAGCCCTGCTCTATGGGGAAGAGGGAATGTGGGGTTTTGGAGGCTGCCAGAGGGTTTCTCCTTGCAAAGGGACGTCTCCTCCCAAGGGTACAAGTCTTTCACTAACTAGCCCCATTCCATCTCCAGTGATGGGGACACCTTGGAGGAGCACAGTTCTGAACTTAGGAACAGGATACCGGGCAGCAGACCAGCTTTCCCTATACAGACCCAGCTGACCATTATGTTAATTGGAGGAGGTACCCTGCTGCTCATACCACAGCTAGTGGATTGCTGCTGAATGGCAACGTAGCAGCAGAACTCCTTTCTGCAGTGGAATACCCCCGCCCTGCCTTGCAATCCCAGGACATAATTTACACACCTATTAAAAACATTATTTGTTCAGGCATTCCTGACTGTTAATATTTAGATTGCACTGATCAGTATTTTTATTTAGTATTTTGATTCTGTATGTTTATGGACAGTGTGTATTTTTTATTGTATTTGTATTCTAGCCTTGTGGTTTTATTATTTTTGCTTTGCAAACCACTGAGATATTTTTTATACAGTATATATTAAGCAGTCTATAAATTGATTAAATAAAACATGAGTGGCTTTCCTCTCTGCCTTGCAGGAAATAATAATCTTCCAAACAGAGTCAAATCTACCTGGAAGATATGCTTGGGGTCAGCTGTGGATGTTGAGAGGTAAAGAATGGCACTATGCATATGCTCAGAGGGGCACAATCATGTCAGGTCCTGGGGTCAGCTGCAACTTAGGGACAGACTTGGATGCAAACTTCACAATGCAGACTCCAAATGCACATGATACATTCCCCCCACTTGCCAGCCAGTCTTCTAGCCCAGTGTTTCCCAACCTGGGGTCTCCAGCTGTTTTTGGACTACAACTCCCATCATCCCTAGCTGGCAAGACCAGTGGTCAGGGATGATGGGAACTGTAGTCCAAAAACAGCTGGAGACCCAAGGTTGGGAAACACTGTTCTAGCCCATGGTCTGTTCAACTGAAACAAATGGTCATTTTCTAATCAAAGCAAACTTGCTTACAAACACATCACATGAAACATATACAGGATGAACTCAAGTAGACAGAACTATCAGCTACAAACTCAGTTCTCTCCCTCTTTCAAAGGTGAAAACTGACACAGAGGTTGTAGCCTCACACCAGGATGGCTATGGAAAAAATTCAAAACTCTAAAATGGAGCAACTCCCCACTGCTAGAGCCAGCCCTGAGCCAAGTTGAGATTCTGCAATGGGTGCTCCAGCTCATCCCTTCAGCCAAAATACCAAGGATAACAAATGCTTGGGCTGCCATGCCCGAAGGCCACCCAGATACCAATTTGAGACACGACTGCCAACTCCAAGATCAGAAGGTTTTGCTACCTTGTGCTCAAACTCATAGCAATCTTCATTTACCACCAAACCCAGCCACTTCCACTCCCCTTTTGTTGCTCTTGCTC
Source organism: Podarcis erhardii (assembly GCF_964252035.2). Classification (NCBI taxonomy): domain Eukaryota; kingdom Metazoa; phylum Chordata; class Lepidosauria; order Squamata; family Lacertidae; genus Podarcis; species Podarcis erhardii. The sequence continues at coordinate 14,054,632 of NC_138514.1, forward strand.
AATCTTCCCCAACCTGGAGCAACACACATGATTCGAACAAGAAGAAGATCATTGGTCATGCAGACTGAGGCTGACATCAGCTATAGTCCAAAATATGTGGAAGAAAGCCCCCAGCTAAAAATGCAGTGCAACCCAGGTAGCCTCGGTCATGGGCAAGAGCTCTACAGGGCACAGGGAAAGGCACACTGGAGCTTTCTATGCATGGGACAAGTGGGAGAAGCCCATATGGTCAAGGAGGCATCCAAAAGAGGAAGTGGTAAGGCAAGGTTTTGGAGATCAGGAAAAGTACCACCAGGGCCAAGAAGATGCCAATATGCTTAATGAGCATAGTCAAAGAAGCTGTTAGAGACAATGTAGCTTCCTTCAGAAAACACAAATCTTGTCCAAATGAGAAGAAAAAGGAGCGTCTACTTTAGTAAAAGGAATGCATGCATACAATCAGGGACACAAAAAAAGAATATGAGTGAATTGCTAAAAACATAAAGGCCAACGACAACAAAAATGCATTAGCAGCAAAAGACAGCCTGGGGAGGTGGACCTTCGGATGGCAAGAGAGTCAAAGGTATGCTAAATGAAGATAAGAAGATTGCAGAGAAGCTGAATGAATTATCTGCATTTGTCTTACAGCAGAAAATATATGGCAGATCCCTGTGCCTGAACTAACTTTCTTAGGAAGGGAGTATTTGGAACTGAGGCAAATAGTGGTGACAAGAGATGGAGTTCTAGGCTTTACTGACAGATTAACAGTGAACAAATCTGTAGGTTCAGGTGGCATCTTAAAGAATTCAGTTGTGAAAATGCTGGTCTTACAACAAAAATATGTAACATCCAAAACCAAAGGAAAGAAAGAGCGGTGCTTAATTTGCAGAGGTTCATTCATACAGACATAAACACAGCTTATGTACCAGCAGAGAGAAGTTCAGAGCTGTCCACTGTCAGCCCTGGGATGCTTCATGAAACTCAGGCTGCTGTAAACCTTCAGCTTGCAGACACTGGAGGAGGGAACCTGCTTCTTTTTGTGTAAGCATCAATGCCTACGACCCATCCAAGTGTGCTTAGTTAGCAGAAGTGGACGCTGACGCTGCTCAAGAATGCAGCTGCTCTTCTGCTCTGCCAGGGAGGAATACCCTCAAGCCGTCCCTTGGTGGATTGTCCCAAAAACTTCAATGCAACCAGTGCACAATTTATCACCTCTGCCTCCCACGCTGCCATCCCCAAACACATGAGGCCAGACTAGACAAGATGCTGTCCTCACAATTAGCAATTGTGTCAACGACTTTTTCAGCCCTTGTGCTCCAATCTTGATTGGGAGCTCCAAATCTGTTGTTTGCTTGTAGGAAAAGCTCACATTCGTGCCAAGGGAAGGATTCTTACAATGCAAACAGTGCATCTGAGGACCTGATCCAAACCAGGACTGCAGCAAGTGTCAAAGCCACCCTGCCACTCACCCTAGGGTACTGGTCAAGCTCAGGGTTTCCAAGTCTGTTATTATTCACACAAATGTTAGCTGTGTCAGCAACGACTCTGCAAGTTTAGGCAGCTGCTGCCTTGTACATTTTTAGCACCTGTTAAGTTTAGCTCACAGCCAAATACTAAGCTCATTTATTTTCACCAATCCAGGAGAATGGGGACAGTTGGCTATGAGATCCAAGTCTCATTAAAGAGTTACTTTGAATAGATCAATTAATGGGAGAATCTCACCACTATTTACTTTTCTGAAAGACACTATTCCTTCTGATATAAGAAAAAATGGGGATACTGGGTCCCTCGATAGGGAGCTGGGCTGCAAAAGCCAACCCCAATTTTTTCCTATATCACTTCTAAAAAAAAAAATTTGCCCATTGTAGTACAAGGCTACTCCATTATTTCACAAGGAAAAGAGGGACACAAGGAAAAGCATCAAGCTTTCTCATAACTCCCACAAAGATTTCTAAGCAGGACTTTAGAATGGATTGGCACTTCAAATACCAAAAGCACATTGAAATGTGGTGTCCTTTTATAAGATTCTGTAATGAACATTCTAATGATTGGCATCCACTGAGCTTACAAACAAGGATGTGACAGGATTTGATAAATTGACCGTCTGTTCCAAGAGGAAGGAAGCGGGGGGGGGGGGGAGTAAAAGAGGAATTTATTTGTCGTGCTTATAATATGTTGAAAATCAGCAAAAAAAATATCTTTAGTTTAATAGCTAGCAAAAGCATACAGAAGCTCATAACTCTCTCAGGCCACAGCAGATATAGCATTGTGAAGATGGCCAGTGGTATGGATGGGGCGGGCATGGAAAGCAAAACAGGGTCTTGCTATTTAATGATGCTAGGTGCCCAAGCATCTCGAATGGCGCCACCTCCTGGTCAGAAGTCATGGACTATCACCTGACAATATGTCTGGAGGTTGTTGGGAGAGGCTTCCATCCTCTCTCAACAGAACTAGAAAAGGGATTTGTTCAGCCTTACCAACCAGAATGTGTCATTAAAAGAAAAAACATACTAACCAACTTAAAGAGAAACATATAACCTCTGGAGTCAAGAATGACACATCTAAAAGGACAGAATTGTCGGCTGATAAAAATTATATTCTCTCGCCCAGAAGGCACTTTTTACATCTGGAACACACTCATGGTGGGACCCTTCAGAAAATGAGAGTCCTCTGTACAACTCTTTCCTATTTAAAGTAGACCTACATGGTTCCCACCTTCTCAGCATCTAGCAGCTGCACCAATCAAACTGCCAAGGCCCTTTTGCTCATCTGACGTATACCAACCAGCTTCTCATGGGATGCATTCAGGAACAAAAATTAGGCAGGCTTCTTCAGGCATCGGATGGTGCCAGGACATATTCTGGCTTTCTACAAAGATGGGGCCAAATATCCAGATCTTTCCCAAATAAAGGGTGTTTATGTTATGAATCCTATTGTCATACCCCTAGAAGCAGACGAGAGGCGACTGGAGGAACAGCTTGAAATGGAAAATGTTTTTGTGGCTCACTGTGATCACAATGATCCATGGGAGCTAAAGAATCTTCCTGCCGAATGGTTGCCATGAAATGTCATATAAGAGTGTCGTTACTTAAGACACCTGCTAACTCTTTCGTGCCCACATCCCCATTCTTTGTTGCCGCTATAAAAATAAATGAGTAGACCGTGTGAAGAGGAAATAAATGCTATTTCTCAAGTGTCCTTGGAAGTCTGGCGAATTCTAAAGCCTATCCTACTCTAACCAAGACTGGGAGGCGGTCTCCCAGTATGGCTGAAGCCTGGCTACACATCCCTGTGCCTCAGCCAAACATTTCTCCTTGTAACCCCACTGGAGGTCACAGCATGCACTTCCAGCTGGAAAGCATCCACCAGACTCAGGCAGCAGTACCGCTGCACTGAAAATCGTTCTTAGGCTGTCCTTAAGTGGCTTGTAACACTGGGGAAAGAGTCACGATTCAGTGGCAGAGCACATGCTTTACATGTGCTGGGTTCAATCCCAGGAATCTCAAGTTAACAGCATTAGGAAAACCCTTGTCTGTTCAAGACCATGGTAAGATTTTGCCAGTCAGTGCAGGTAATATTGGACTAAAAGGGCAGTTTCCTATGCTGAGTGGAACAGCACATATTTTGCATGGACAATGTCCCAGGTTCAGTCCCCAGAAGGACTGAGTGATGTCTGGCTTTCAACGACGTGATATATCACCAGCTAAACATCACAATATACTGATATATCACAATTTCTGAAATAAGGATGTAACTACATAGGGGCGAACGGGGTATTGTCCTGGCAACTGCTTCTACTTAGGGGTCTAAAAACTGATACATTTTTACTCACCTTTAACATATTGTTACAACTGTTATTTTATTCAGTGGTACCTCGGGTTACATACGCTTCAGGTTACAGACTCCGCTAACCCAGAAATAGTGCTTCAGGTTAAGAATTTTGCTTCAGGATGAGAACAGAAATCGTGCTCCGGCGGCGCAGTGGCAGCAGGAGGCCCCATTAGCTAAAGTGGTGCTTCAGGTTAAGCTCAGTTTCAGGTTAAGTACGGACCCCCCAGAACAAATTAAGTACTTAACCTGAGGTACCACTGTAGTTCAGAGCAACAAGGACAGCAGTAATCATGAGAGAAGTGATTACTGGCTTCACGGTTTCCCCCACATTCCCACACTGTGATTCGCATTATATCGCCATGTCAAATATTATGAAACTTTTATCACGATGTGGACTTCAAACTGATTTTGGACGATGTATCGATACCGTATGTCACCCAGCCCCACCTAGGACTTTATTATCCAGAGGCCTTTGCGCAAAGGGAAATAGTGATGGTGGTGGATGCTCAAGCAGACATCCCTGATTCACATGAACCAGAACAGGATCAGGCAATGTTTGTTGACATATTTTGGAACAGCGTCCTACTTCTCCCATCAGATGAAACCACTCCAGCTGCACTATGTATGCCTTCAATGGCTCCTGGGGGCCCTTTTGGTTGACAGGTGGAGGCTCACACCTTTCTGTTGTCCCTCCCTTGCCTATCTTCAGAAAGAACCAGAGTATGAAGGCTCCGAGGGCAAAGTTCTCCTAGAACAGTGCACGCAAATTACGTGTTGTGGCATTTTATCCATCTGTAAGGTAAAGGTAAAGGGACCCCTGACCATTAGGTCCAGACGTGACCAACTCTGGGGTTGCGGCGCTCATCTCACTTTATTGGCTGAGGGAGCCAGCGTACAGCTTCCGGGTCATGTGGCCAGCATGACTAAGCCGCTTCTGGCGAACCAGAGCAGTGCACGGAAACACTGTTTACCTTCCCGCCGGGGCGGTACCTATTTACCTACTTGCACTTTGACGTGCTTTCGAAGTGCTAGGTTGGCAGGAGTTGTCCTTCTGTACCTCCCTCCATTGCTTCCATAGTAACTGCCTTAGGAGCAGAGAGGGACCCATCCATTTTGCCTACATAACCCTGCAAGGTGCCAATGCAAAGTGATGTTTGAGCCATGGTGATAGAACTGCTCTCTGGGCAATGGCAGACCTCCCACTTCTGGCTGCTTCAATATCTTCGTAATTGCAAGAGTGTGCTCTATGCCAAACTGTACACGGCCAGCTCCAGATCCTGTTCTGAAAATACCAAATGCTGCAAGCACCGCCACCACAAGCCCGGCAACACACACGTGTGTCTTCCCCTCTTCTAAAACTACGAAGTCCACCATGAGACAAAGTTTCCGGCTTTTCCAGTCAAAAAGAGGAATCTGGAAAGGGGTTGCTACTTCCCCTTCTCCCTCCTCCAGGCAGTGACCAGACAGACACTAGAGCCACAAATTAGTCCCCAGAGTTTTGTGTCTGGTGCATTATGGGGGCTCAAAGCCCATCCTCCAAATCCTGCCCAAGCCTGCCAGCCACCAGCCTTTCCTGCCTGATAGGGCACGCCGACATTTATAGTCAAGAGTTTTATTCCCAGTGTAAATAACCTCTAATAGCATAGGTCATTACACTAATTACAGGAGATAATTGATTTCCTAATTCTTGTTAGCCCACTACATATCATTTGGAGTACACAATTCATTATGTTTCTGGGCAACTTTCACCTGCTTTCCCATATTCCAGACCCACCTTTCTGATTCAACTGCTCTGGAGAGCTCTCAGGTATGCCTCTGGGGCTTAGCCCCAGTACTTATTTGCAATGCTGGGCATCCCCTCTCACAGAACAAATTTGTTTTTGAGCACTTTGCCTTGCCACTTAGTACCTAAGGAGTTGTTGTGCTACAGTGGGGTCAGGGTACCCTGCACAGGGGCAGGAGAAAAACTTCCCAGCATGACTAAAAGCCTAAGACATTTACAACTCATTCTTGAGCATCCTTGAGCATTCTTGACCTAACTCCCAAGGGGGCCTTCCCAAGCATCATACACTAAAAATACTTATCTTCTCCCTCTCCCCTGTAATTATATTATTCATATTATTATAGTAATTCATATTATTATTATCAATAATAATAATCTCTATTAATTTCTTTATTAATTGCTTTATACAAAAAGTCACAGGGCCATGTATCCCACAATCTACATCCTAGTGTGATCTTTAAAAAGTGCCTTCAATTTCAAGGTCCATCTTCCTCCACATCTTCCGCGCCAGCATCTTTTCTCTCCCCTTGATTCTTCTGTATATCATCAGTGGAACTTACCGCTGTTAGCATCTCCCACTGACTTCATGCTTTATGCAGTCTGGCCAAGCAGCCGTAGCTGGATCCCCACCAGCCCACCATGCTCAGCAGAGCTTTACAGGGCGGATCTGTGCCTGGAAAGCATGGTGCAAAAGGAAGTCTGGATGAGCCCATGGATTAATGTAACACACTCTACACGCAGGCTCTACCTTTAAAGAGCCTTTGGAAAGATCAGTGGTTCCAGAGTTCACCAACCAAGTGGCTAGTGGGTGCTCACTCCTGGGATCGTGCAAAAGACACAGTAGTTAACAGTTTGTTTCCTGGTTCAATTCAATGGATTGATTGTCAATTTTGAAGCCCTACAGGGCTTGGGTCCAGCATACCTCAGGGACCACCTTCTCCCATACATGCCTGCTGCCTGGGATCTGGGAGAGATGCCCTTCCCTGTGTACCATCTAGGGAAGAGGCTCCTTTGACTGGCAGGAGAGTGAAAGCCCCCTAGGTTGCCACACCAACACTGTAAATCACCTTGCCTTAGCAACCCTGGGTTGCCCCTTCGCTTGTTCTCTTCCAATGATTAGTGAATGCATTTTTATTTCAGCAGGTTTTTTGCCTTGCTGAGTAGTTGATGTTTTATCGGCAGATATTTTTTAAAATAACACAAACCAGTGCTGCCTGGCTCTGTTTTATTGCATTTGACTTTATTTTCTCTTGGTATTGGAGTCTCACTGTGAAATTGTGATCTGTTTGTTGTAAGTCGCCTTGAGAAAGGCAGGACAAAATATTCTTGACACAAACAAATAAGCCAGGCAGCCAGGCTTTGTTTCTGTCAAAGCAGAAGGAAGGAAGAACAGGCAGAGGAGTGTTTCCATCCCAAATCCAGCACCGGCTGCTTCCGGCTGCCCTGCATGCCCACCCTGGTTAGGAAAGGACAACCCACACCACCCAGAGGGAATCCCTGGCAAGTAACAAGACCAAAGGAGAGATTTACAATCCAGGATACCTGGATAACTGTGCTTTGTATTTTGCTGTTGTATTTATCTTCTCCAAAAAGACACCCATCTTTGCTGTCTCACAAGTCTTCCTTTATTTTATATTCATGTTCTATTTTTATTTACGTATTTATATACCCCCTTTTCTTTCTTTCAGGAAAGTTGAAACCAGCTAACAAAATGAGAGAAAGCAAGAAAATCTCCGTGCCAAGTCCTGGTTCAAGCCCACCTGCTACCTACACAGTAGTGCTTGCTTCACCTCTGCACCCTTCAACACCTACAGCAGAACCAATGCATCTCAGCTCAGGTAGCCACACATTACTCACCCAGACATCAAACTCATGGGATATGAAGGTTGATCCCTGTGCAAGCTGGTACCCACCCCACCGTTAAAGAGAGAGGAGGCTGGCTGACAATGGAGCAATCTGGCAAATCTCAGTATCAGACAGGTTTTAGCAGTAATTGATCTTAACAGCATACAAGGATGGGTGATCTTTTAAGGAACAGCAGATGGAAAAGGGGTCCTTAATGCATCCCTGGAAGTTCTGGCGTCATAGTGACATGCGTCAGCAAATAGTTAATGCTACAGCTTAAATACACTCCTGCCCCCACTCTATTGCCCCCACCACAGGAGGCAAGCAATTGGGGGGGGGCAGAGAATGGAAGAATATTAGAGAGACTCTTTCCCAGTAGACAGAACAGCCAGGCCCAGAGAAAGCAGATGCTGGCATCCTTGACCTATCTTGTTTCAAACGCTCACTGAGAAGGCTCCAAGTAGAGAGTCAGCCTTCATTCAAGTACCAAGCCCACAGAGTGTGGGAGGTTTTACAGGATAATTTCCACCACTACAGCACCACTTGTGCTAGATCTCTGCTCTACTGTGGAGCAGTTCCAAGCCCAGATACATAAGGAACAAAACAAGCTTGCAGCCTGTTCCCAAATCAGCAGGCACTCGCGGCACCTCAAAGAGACCACAGCCCTTTCACAGGGCCCAGGTGAGACCAGTGTTCAGGACAAAAGCATGATGCACTGGTGGGCACCCTCCTTCCATGGACAGCAATAGGCCAGGGTGACAGAGTTCCAGGACTCAGACCTACAGCCGTTTCCCATTCTTTTTCATTCTAATTCGTTTTTACTGTGCTCATAGAATTGCTGACTGCAACACCTGAGACACCCCATCAGCCAGCCACCATCTTAATTTGCCCAGAGGCACACTGCCATTTTTAAATACATGCAATGGCTGGATGGGGGAGAAGATTTTATGCGTGCAAGTATGTACATATTTTTTGGTTAAATATGTACTTAAGTAGCAATTCTCCGCAATAGATTACCATAGGGAAATGCAGAGGGTCCAATCCACAGGATACTGGGCCTAGACAATCCAGTTGTCACCCCATACTTTACAGTAAATCCTGACAGGAAGAGCCAGAGCTCCCCCCCGCCCTCTTAAAGTTGCCCTGAATTTTTATCTATTCATATAAATTAGTATATTCCTTACTTTTGTCATCACCCCCAAAAGACAACAACATACAGTGACTCTTGCCAGCTAAGAGCCTTGGTTGGGTGAGCCCCAACAATGCAGCAGCAAACAGTTTGGTGCCAAAGCAATGGAGATGCAGAAGGGCAGCAAGCAGAAGGCAGCCTTCATGGGGTTAAAGTCGGCCCATCGGCTCAGTTGTCAGCCTTAGAAACTGGGTTAAAATGGCTCTGTCCTACCTCTTATCTGCTTTGCGCTAAAAGCCCTTGAGTGTGGCAGGTTTTCCCAGAGACTTTCCGTGGCTAATCCCCTTGTGTGAGGTCTGATACCCGCACTGCACTACAAACCTTTTCCATGTGATTTAAGAGGGATTACGCGGCCTCAATCCTACAGCATGAGAGAGAGAAACATTTCCTCAAATCAAATTTTACAGAAAGCGATATTTAAAAACAATCAAAGCACCACTCCACAGCCCTAGAGTGAAAAGGAGTCAGCAGAGCAGAGACTCACCACCAACGCTGGCAAAGCCAAGCTCAAAACAGCCCCTGACCCCAATTCTGCTCAGACACAGACACACACCATGGCCAGAGTGGGACACTCAAGTCCAATGCCCCTGTGCTTAGCTCACAGAGTAAGCAAGGCTGGGCATGCAGTCACTGAGTTTCCAAGTACACACACATGCACCTTGCCAACATATGTTCATGCAACAGCTATGGAACCCAGCTGCAACCCAGATCCATCACAATCAGCAGAGGCAGACTAAGGACAGACTCTGGGCCAAGGGCTTTGCAGCAGGTGGGGGTCCAAAGCAGCTGGAGAGACCAAACAGACAGGGAAAAGTAAAACCAACTCTTCACCAATTTCCAAGGTCACTACAGCACTATTTGGGATATTATTTTTGAGATAACGGGATGGGAAATGCCTCTTTGGCCTCATCCACACTTACCTTTTGCCCCATGCTTTCTAGGCACAAGTCCAGGCTTTCCCAGACCGTGTCCGAGCACTTCTTTCTTGCCCTGCCACTTTCCCCATGAAGGTAAAAAAGCACTTGAACATGAATGGGAAAAGTGCAGACCTGTGCCTAGAAAGCAAGGAGGAAAATTAGTGTATATGAGTCCTAAGGCTCAGCTAAAGGGTGTTGATATGTGTTAAAGGGAAAGGTAAAGGGACCCCTGGCCGTTAGGTCCAGTCGTAGCCGACTCTGGGGTTGCGGCGCTCATCTCGCTTTATTGGCCGAGGGAGCTTCCAGGTCATGTGGCCAGCATGACTAAGCCGCTTCTGGCGAACCAGAGCAGCGCATGGAAACTCCGTTTACCTTCCTGCCAGAGTGGTACCGATTTATCTACTTGCACTTTGACGTGCTTTCGAACTGTTAGGTTGGCAGGAGCTGGGACCGAGCCAGCAGGAGCTCACTCCGTTGTGGGGATTCAAACCGCTGACCTTCTGATAGGCAAGTCCTAGGCTCTGTGTTTTAACCCGCAGTGCCACCCGCGTCCCTGTCTAGGCTCAGCTAGACAGTGTCAAATCCAGGTTTTGTACATATGCCAGGGCTATGCATGGCAGCAAAGCAAGAAAGAAGGGTAGGGCAAGGGTAGGGCAAGCCTATGGAAAAGAGCTAAAGAGAGTGAAGTCCCTTAAGAGAGGGAGGCAAAAGTGCCAGCTTGGCCCCATGACTATGGGTGCCTGGGGCTGTGGGTGCCATGCAGTGTGCATGTCTCTGGAACTGAAATTTGTGGGTGCGCAGCCCCTACATAGGGAATTTTGTGGGTGCTCAGGCACCCAGGGCCCCAGGAGTTGGCACCTATGGAGAGAGGAGGAAGTGGAGCCCTTAGAGGGGCTCTGCTCTCATCACCTCCTTGCAGCAGAGAAATAGTTCAGTCCCCATAACACTTGGCAAGGAAATCTCATTATGTGTCCCTCAACCAGCTACTTTTGCACTTTAACACTATCACCTCTGAGGCAGGGTGGAGGGAGATGTACTGTTCTAAAGGCCTCCCACTTTTCTAAAAACCCAATTCCTTACAGGCATTCTAAAGACGCATGCAGAGAAACAGGTGCAAACAAACAGATAATAGTGAATTGACTGGCTTGATGATGCCCCAGCAAACTCTCTGGAAGCCACCAAGCTGAGCACATCTGGCTAGTTGAAGCAGCAACACCATCACAAATATTATTCAGATGCACAGAGCAGAGAAAGAAATGTGAAAATCCACTCTGAATCACTCCCTCTACTGCTAACGAATAAGCATGAATTAGTTGCAGTAGAGCACTTTGCAGCACACAAGTCTGTCACGCCAACATCAATCCTTGCCCCAAGCCTTGCCCCTGTAATTCAGTTTGTCATCACGCAGTGAAGACCCCCATAAAGGAGCCAACAAAAACAGGAAGCCAGTAAGATGCCATGTTCAACGTCTTCGAAAATGACATGGATGAGGTCATGGAGAGGAAGCTTATCAGATTGGCAGTGGACATAGCCTGAGCCACAATGAACCCCCTGGAAGTGGCAGCAACTGAAGTGAATAGGCAGGTCTATAGGGGGTAAGCCAATCTCTAAGGTACACTTCATCCTGGAAAAACTACCTGGCTCCATTTTCCCTCCACCACCTCTTTAAGACAACATTGGTTTTGACCTTTAAAGTCTGATGCAGCCTAGGACCCACGTACCTACGGGACCGTCTCTCCTGATATGCTGCGTGGAGGACCTTAAGGTCCATCAATAGCAACACTCTAGAGGTCCTAGGCCCTAAGGAAGTCAGATTAGCCTCAAAACAGGGCCAGGGCCTTTTCAACACTGGCTCCAGCCTGGTGGAACTCACTGTCTCATGAGACCAGGGCCCTGCAAGATCTTATTTCTTTCCGCAGGGCCTGCAAGACAGAGCTGTTCCACCTGACCTTTGCTTTGAACTCAGTCTGACCCATATGTTTCCCTTCATTTATGTGATCTATGGGCTACTTTTAAAATGAGGCTGCATTTCAAATTGCATTTTAACCTGTATTTTAAATTGGTTTTTTGTGTGTGCCCCCCCCCATTATGTTCTTACTGTAAGAAGAAGCAGTCTCTGGCTGGGGAGGGTGGGATACAAATAAAAATTATTATTATTATTATTATTATTATTATTATTATTTACTATTACCATAAATTGGGAGTTCTGGAAGATGACATTATCTTTTTCCAGCTGTGCCTGCTTTTTATATAGGCATCTCACAGGATCTACACATGCTGATCCAGCAAATCTGAGGTTTGCATAGACACAGACACACAACCTCCTTGCTAGTTCCTGAAACTTTCTGATACTTGAATGCTAATTCATAAATAATTGCAATTTCATAGTCAGTGCTACACACCAATAGTCCTGATCCGATACAAGAAGTGATGCCACATAGCCAAATAAGCAGCGCACTGCACAATACTGACATGGTGCTGGAAATTTTGTTTTTAAAAGTAGCTATGTTTTCTTAAGATTGTTGTATGCCGCCTAGATCCTTGGGGAAATGCCCAATAAATCTCATCACTAAATACAAGAAGTGGTGGCAGCACATCTCCCTTTATTGTCCGCAAAAGACACAGTCCAGAGAAGAAGTAGTTGTGCCACATCGCAGCCATCTTCAGCCACACTTTGCTGGTGCCGTTGCAATAATATAAATGTCACAGCTATAACCTGGCTGTATCGATCCTGCACAGCGGCTGGGATATCTGTGCTGGGATTAATATGTTGGCATCTCCAAGGAGTGGGGGGGAGGAATAGGTAAAGCCCATCTGACAGTTTCAATTAAGGGAGCGTGAAAAGCTATTTGCGTCAGAGACTCTGTCTTCCCAGGGAGAGCGGAGGGCAGCCCGAAGGCGGCCTGTCTGTACACTTGGATCTGGCTAAGTGAAGTGATCGGCTACACGAAGTGATGGCCAACAGACCGATGCCTCCTCCACTGCCGTCTCTAGCTGACGAACCCCTCAGCCTTGTTTCCTTTGTCCGCCAGCTGCCTCAACAAGGATCCAACCTGACAGTCAGAAACGAGCTCTCGGGATTCTGTTCACTGAGCCCAAATTGGCAAATCAGCAGATGCTGAGACACACCCACTGGGTGTAGGAAAGCACCAAGCTGCAAAGCCTAAGACAAGGCATGCCAAGCCATAAGAGGAGCCTGGCTGCTGGATCAGACCAAAGGGGGCCCATCAAGCCCAGTGTCCTACTCTAACAGTGGCCAACCAGATGCCTCTTCTGGAAGGTACACAAGTAGGACCTGAGTTCAACAGCATTCTCCCAACTTGTGATTCCCAGAACCTGGTATTCAGAAGCATACTTCCTCCAGCAATGAGGACAGGGCATGGCAATCCTGGTTAGTAAAGGTAAAGGGACCCCTGACCATTAGGTCCAGTCGTGACCTAAAGCTCATCTCGCTTTATTGGCCGAGGGAGCCGGCGTACAGCTTCCGGGTCATGTGGCCAACATGACCAAGCCGCTTCTGGCGAACCAGAGAAGTGCACGGAAATGCCATTTACCTTCCCGCCGGAGTGGTACCTATTTATCTACTTGCACTTTGACGTGCTTTCGAATTGCTAGGTTGGCAGGAGCAGGGACCGAGCAACGGGAGCTCACCCCGTCACAGGGATTCGAACCGCCAACCTTCTGATCGGCAAGTCCTAGGCTCTGTGGTTTAACCCACAGCACCACCCACGTCCCAGCAGTCCTGGTTAGTAGTCATCAATTCCCTTACTCCACTAATGTTCTAATCCTCTTTTTAAGCCATCCAAGTTGGCCATCTCTACATTTTTGGAGAGAGAAATTCCAATGTGCCTTCACACTGTCTGTCTTAAATCTTCAGTTTGCTAGATGGCCTTCAGCTCTAGTCTTACAATAAGTCAGGTAAACGTGGGGCAGTTGGCTCCATCAAGGGGTGGAATTCTTCCTTTACTACCCAAAAAGGGTTCACATGGAGTCCCAGAAAGGCAACAGAAGTCCATCTCAACACCTGGGAGAAGAACTTCACTCATCAGCTTTGCAGAGTGAAGAAGGGCTGCCACATTCAGCTCCGTGGAGAGCAACAGCTGCCTCTCCCTTCAGGGCAGAGGTCCACACATTAGCTTGCCACACTGAGCATCCCTCCCCCTCTGGTATGCATGCCAAGCCCCAGCCCTCCTCCCCAGCTCTGAGCTGGGGAAGGGGGAGAGGAGGGGAGAATCTTCCTTGCAGCAGTGCTGTACTTTGCGTGACAGCAACCACAGTACCCCTCCCCAGCTCAGAGCATGGAAGAGAGCTAGGGAGCACCTAGGTGGTGCTCAGAGCACCTTGGACAAGTTCCAGCCCACCCTCCTGCTGAGCTCAGAGTTGGCAAGAGTAGCAGTCACCTGTGACTTTCCCGCTTTTTGCTAACCATTGGGGTTTTTTTTTAAAAAAAAAAAAGTTTCAAACACCTGTTTTTACTGATAATTTCATTGTTTTATTCCTTTTGTAAACCACTTTGATGTTCCCCCCCCCCTACAATCAAAATAAAAACCATCCTCAGACTTAAACATCACAGCATAAAACCATAAGAGGTGTCTCTGCCCTTTGGAGCAACATTATCTACACAGATCTCTGCTAAACTGTCTCTATGTGTGGAACAATGAGTTGGACTGAAACAGCTGCTTTCACCACAGAAAAGCATGGACTAGATGGAGCTCCAGGGTGGCAGAGGGGGAAAGATCCTTGTTGCCACCACAGAAAGGGCAGCCCTTCAAAATGGGCTCTATTTGCATTCAAGATGAGTCCGGCAGACTCATTAACCACAACTCCTCAGTGAGCCAGGGAGATGCTTGACTAAGAGAAGCTTTTCTGTCAACTTCTTAAGTGAGTCCTAGCTGGCAGTGTCAGCCCGGCACTTCAAGAGCAGGCCATGCTAACTCATCCGCCATCCGCATGGAGCTTAAAATGAACTGACACCCCACAGCACCACCACCTTCACCAGCTGGTGATCCCTTCAAGATAAAAGGAGTAAGAAAAGACTCACCCATGGACCACTCCCACTTTGTCCAATGCAGGAAGCCAGAACAAGATCATGAGCTGCAGCAAACACTGGGACAAGTCTAGGATTGCCATGACAACCATATAAAAACCTGAGCCGTACCTGTTCGGAAGCCTTTGCTAATTTCCCCAATATTCTGTGGTGCGGGAGGCAGCTTTTGGGGTGAAAAGGAGAGGAAAGGCATCACAGCTTTGGGATGCTCTCTCAAGAGAGATTTGCCTCCTTGACACCTACTCCAGTGCCTTTCCAGCGCCAGACAAGTACCCCCATTTTTATTTCCCAGGCTTCTTTACCACTTTCATAGAATCATAGAATCATAGAGTTGGAAGAGACCACAAGGGCCATCGAGTCCAACCTCCTGCCAAGCAGGAAACACCATCAGAGCACTCCTGACATATGGTTGTCAAGCCTCAGCTTAAAGACCTCCAAAGAAGGAGACTCCACCACACTCCTTGGCACCAAATTCCACTGTCAAACAGCTCTTACTGTCAGGAAGTTCTTCCTAATGTTTAGGTGGAATCTTCTTTCTTGTAGTTTGGATCCATTGCTCCGTGTCCGCTTCTCTGGAGCAGCAGAAAACAACCTTTCTCCCTCCTCTATGTGACATCCTTTTATATATTTGAACATGGCTATCATATCACCCCTTAACCTCCTCTTCTCCAGGCTAAACATGCCCAGCTCCCTTAGCCGTTCCTCATAAGGCATCATTTCCAGGCCTTTGACCATTTTGGTTGCCCTCCTCTGGACACGTTCCAGTTTGTCAGTGTCCTTCTTGAACTGTGGTGCCCAGAACTGGACACAGTACTCCAGGTGAGGTCTGACCAGAGCAGAATACAGTGGCACTATTACTTCCCTTGATCTAGATGCTATACTCCTATTGATGCAGCCCAGAATTGCATTGGCTTTTTTAGCTGCCGTGTCACACTGTTGGCTCATGTCAGGTTTGTGGTCAACCAAGACTCCTAGATCCTTTTCATAGAATCATAGAATCATAGACCACTTTAGTGGTTTAGATTTGTCGATCTGTTTTATTTGAATGCTGCTTTTATAGACTTGCTGTTTCTAACATGTTAGTTATTCCATCGTATTTTCACATTTTAATTACAAATAAATCCATAAGAAATTAAAGGGAGGACTCCATGGGCATGCTGATAGTAATGGGGCTGGAGGAGGAGTCTTGAACGCCACCTCAGTCAGCTTAGTCAAGGAGCTTGTCAGGCTACAGGAACTGTCCTTCCCTCTTATCACAGAACAGCTGCAGTCAAAAGAGCTTGTATCTTGAATCAAACACCTGGAACTCCATCTCCCCTCCTAGAAAATGTTACCCAACCCCCCCAACCCACTCCTGCCCACTATTGCATGTTCCAAGCCTGTAATACACACCAGGTCAGCACTATTACACCTCTGTGATACACACCAGAGTCTATAAACAATGGCCACATTTTAACTGAGCTGGCATTAAATAGGAGCATAAGATCTATCCATGGAAAGCTGACCAAGCTCTCCAGGAGCACAGAGTCTAGCAAAGTGAAATCTCAGTTTCTTTTAACCCCAACCCTTCCCCTCAAAAGGGACCAACTACTATGGATTTCTACCAGACAACTTATTTATTATATTTCTTATTTATTATATTTATTTCAAGCTGGATAAGACTCCCAGAGCAGCTTACAAGTATCAGTAATATGTCCCCACAGAACCCTCTACAGCAAGGCTAGGAAGAGAGAAAATTGTCAAGCATACAGCAATGATATCAGGCCAGGGCAGTACCAAAGGCAGAAAGATAATTATGGGCCAGTCAATCTAACGACCCCATTCAGGTCACATGCATTTAACAGACAAGCTTAGCCGATCCCACTGGAATAAGCATAATCCTCCACTTGCAGGCCTAACTAATCCAGCCCTAAAAGGTCTAGAAGCCTCTGCCAGAGCACAGAGGTGTCCAACAGGCACATGGGGTTTGCGCCCCATCCTCAATACATCTCTAGAAGATGACACTTCCCTTTAGAGCATTGTCTCACCAGTCCAAGCAGCCTCCAACCACCGGAGACCAGCTGAGTAGGTGGGAAGGACCCCAGTCTCAAAGGCAGGAGGGCTTTCAATGGGTCACTAGCAGGCCAGTGGAGGGAGGTTCAAGCCAGGGGTAAGCCACCTCAGGCCAGGAGGAAGGAGAGAGGAAAACCAACCAGAGAAAACCATTCGGACTAAATGCAGACACCTGCTCTTTGTACATCTCATCAGCACAGGGCCAAAAGATACTACTCTGTGCCCAGAGATCTTGCAGACCGCTTCCTCCGATTCAGCTGTGAACCTTTCCCAAGGCTGTCTCCCTATGAAATCTTCCCACTGCTGTTCTGCATTCTGATATAGGTAGCCTTGTACAGTTCTCCCACAGAGGAAGCTATGCCCGAATGGGAAAGGCTGAGCTACCCCACCCTTATGCATATGCATGTGTGGGTGTGCACGTGCATGTGCACACACCCACACATCTTGAGAAAGATCTGGGCTTAGGAAATGAGGCAGTGGGGGGAGGACTCTGAAAGGGTGGCACCTGTCAAGCAAAATTGCAGCCACGTCCATCTGCACCACAGCCCAGAGGCAGAGGTTAAATATTAATGTGTTCTGCCTTTCACATTATAAGGTTCCATCACAGTCTCTCACTTCTAGTCCTGCTCTGAACATTCACTCCTCAAACCAAACCAGGAAAAGGAGCTTCCAGGAGAAGCAAACAGAGCAGGTTTGATCCTGACTCTGAGCAGACCCTAAGAAAGAAAGAAAAAGAACAATGGGTGCAATAGAAAGAACACACACAACCCCCTCTCTGCTTTCTCAGTACGAAGCCAAGTCCCCAGGCAAGGCTGCTGGATGAGGGCTGGCTGGCTGGCTGTGGCACCTCCTTGCACATTCAGGGCTCCAAGGTTAGGCAGTGGCTTTGCAGTTTCAGGTCAGGAGAGTGGGCAGAAATGGATTCTGGTGATTAGTCAAGGAACAAAGTGTAAACGGTGGAAGAGACGCAGGCCCTCTAGGACAAGGGTACACTTCAGCCCATCAGCCAACAAAAGGTAGAACAAGCAGGGCTACACACTCACCCCCTGTCCCATCTCAGCAGCAAGAGGGAGGCAGCAGCTGTGGGAAAGGAACCCAGTCCCAGCCTGCTCAGGAGACACTTGGCGTCCTGTCACAGCAAGGGCCTGGTTATCACACTTTGGGGTTATCATATTCTAGTAAGCTCCTTTTGAAGCATAAAGCCCATTGCCCAGATAACGAGGTACCCCCAGGATTCAGTAGCAGTCTGCACAATGGGAAGGAGGAAACACCAACTAGCTTAACCCACACCCTCTGAGCTGTTCCATATCCAGCAAAAGGATTGTTTGGATCCTTTCCACCACAAAACAAAACAAACAAACATCCAGACTTTGTGCAAGCAAAAGAAAATAAACAAATGAGTGACAAACCCTTCCAATATGGCACTTTGGAGCTGAGGCAATGGAACGTATCAGATAAGGGGCATACAAATTGGCATTTTTGTACCAGGAGATGGCAAAAAGTGGGTGCCGTCGTCCCCCCATCTGCTATGCATCTGCAGAGATGCTTGGTGAAGCACCGCCACAGCCCCTTGAACCCAGGGCCTACGCTGGGCGGAGGAATATTTAGATGAGGACAAGATTCAGGCAACTTTCCCTAGAGAACCTTCTGTACTCTGTCCCCTGCCCTCCCAGCCATCCCCGGCAGCAGCTCCCCTCCTCCCCTTGTAGAATCCAAAGGATACAAAACTAGCGCAGGGCACTTTAAGGCACCCAGCTAGCTCCTTCCAGGAGGCGGGGCCTAATGCAGAAGAGAGCCATTATTTTCCAGCCAGCCTAAGTTCACTGGGACCCGCCTGGAGTTCTGTGCTATGGTTCCCTGAACTGGTACGAATCAATTCACTGTCATCTCTCTGGATGTGACTTTGCCTGTATAGGATGAGACCCTTTGCTTCACCAAGACACTACCTGATGAAAGGTTTCTGTCTCCCTTCCTGTGAGCTTGGGTAAACAGGATCAGTGTCCCCATTTCAAAGACTGCACCAGCCTACTTTTTTGGTGCTGGAGTTCAAGGCTGGTAGAAGGCCAGCCTTTAAACACACCTATGCCTTCAGATTGTCAGGGTCCTGCTCCTCTGGAACTGAAAGGCTATATTGGTGGCAGCATAAAAGAGCATAGAAAACAGCCTTATTCTTCCATCAGCCATAGCAGCCAGCACTGCAGAGTCAGAGATTATGGGAATTACAGTTGCCCTGACTGGCAGTGACTCTCTATGGTTTCAGGCCTTTCTTAACCTACCTGTGGATGCCAGAGACTGATCCTGGGACTTCTTCTCTGGAAACCATGTCTTCTAACACCAAACTACAGGTCTTTCCCAGCATCTGCCCGGCTGCCAAACTAGGAAGATGTTCTGCTCTCCTCCCTACCACACAGCAGCTGCAACCAGGTCTTTTTGACAGACAGATCCTATTAAAAGCTCTTTGTGAGACCACCTTTCCAGAAGAACCTCCTCCTTCCCCCCCCTTCCGTGTTGGGCTTGGGCTCACCTGCTGTCTGAATATGTACCTGAGGATGCTGGTCAGGAGAGAATGCTGGGAAAGATGGCAACCATTATGTTCAAGTACAAGAAAACTGGAGAAAATCTATGCATAGGATGCAAAGAGGCCGGGTAATCCCTCTCACTCACAAGCTGACGCAAGTGACTCAGGACAGCTGGTAGGTGAGGAGCTTTCACAGGGTAGAAGGGCTGGAGAGCCCATCCCAGCTCTTGATGAAACTCCCAACCGCAAACCAAATTTGGGCATTCTCTAAGTACAACCCCCCAGAAGAGAGGGGACCACACCAGGCAGAAGCCAAAACTCTTTGCTCTCAGCCGGCCCTGGCGCTACAGAGCCACACTGGGTCTCTTGTACACCTTTGACACTTTTCTGTCAGATTGATGCACAAAATGGATATACCCTCTGGTGCCAGAGGAGTTCTTCATGACAGTTGTGGATCATATAGAGCTGCTTCAACTGTTAGCTCCATGTCACAGATCCCTGTAAATTGTAAACTTTAAGGGGCTAGTCCATTCTTTCATTATTATTACTATTTTGGAAATGTGAAGATACTTGGCAAACCGCAGATCCCTATAATATGAACCCGCTGAGGAAAATTGTCCATGAGTCACACAACTCTGGTCCTCAAGATCTCCACAGGCAGGCACTGCTTTTACCAACAAACAGGCCTCCTGGCCTCAAGGAAATGGCTGGGCTTATAGCCTCGCCTGTCCCCACCATGCCCTTACTTGCTCAGCTAAGAAAGCAACAGCAACCCTGAGAATTGTCCTCTTTCCTATCAGGCAGGGAGGGGTAGAGGAAGGGACAAAAAGCTGCTTCCTTGGCCTCTAAAATGGATAGCCCTGACCTCAGAGGCCAGGCCACTGACTTCAGCACTGCTGCAGTAGCTTGCTGCCTCCCCAACCGAGGTGTTGCTTTCCCATCAGTCCCCAGTGTGAAGCCTTCTGTATTGGACTGGCGGGTGGGAGAAAAAGGTAAAACACAAGAAAACATACCTTCTGGCAAAACCCAGAGCACCACTTATACAACATCTTTACCCACTCCATTATTTATAGCACAACTGAAACATTTATTTCTCTGCTGCAACTACTGAGCACCCGGCTTTCCTGTTGAGGCAGAACAAGTACTATGGAGAGCTGCTAAAATGCTAGACGTCTTAACCCAAAACGCCACACAAATGATGGTGGAAGCACTGGGAGGTTGTGGGGAGGGGCAAGGAGAGGGGCAATCTGGTGGCACACACAACTGCCACAGCACAACAGGGTGGGTACAAAGCCTAATGGCCTGCCTTCATTTTCACATCTGTGGCCCTCCGGATCTTGCTTGATTTCAGCTCTCACCAGCATGGCCAGTGGTCAGGGATGGTGGAAGTTTCAGTCCCAACAAAATCTGGAAGGTCATCCCTCCTGATGCAGACAAGGATGAGCTACAGGTACAGTGGTGCCCCGCAAGACGAACGCCTCGCAAGACGGAAAACCCACTAGACGAAAGGGTTTTCCATTTTGGAGGTGCTTCGCAAAACGAATTTCCCCATGGGCTTGCTTCGCAAGACGAAAATGTCTTGCGAGTTCCTGCGGGGTTTTTTTCCATTTTCCCCCCTTTTCCTAAGCCCTAAGCCGCTTATCAGCTGATCCGCTGATAAGCCGCTTATCAGCTGATCCGCTAAAAGCCGCTAAACCGCTAATAGCGCTAATCCGCTAAGCTGTCAATGGGCTTGCTTCGCAAGACGAAAAAACCGCTATACGAAGAGCCTCACAGAACGGATTAATTTCGTCTTGCGAGGCACCACTGTACTAACATTATAAGACTAATTCCATGCTTCACACAAGAGAATTGCTATGCAGACTTGATGCCAAGTACAAACCTCCCACAGTCCTTTGCAAGAAGGCCTAAGCAGAAGAACCATCAGGAAGGAATCACCCTCCTCAAGCTAACATTTTTGTACATAGTTCAGAGATCTATTGTTGTTTGCTAACTGAAAAATGGAATAAAAGTACAGAAATAAAATTTCTAGAGCCTTGGAGACAACTTTGTGGGGTTGCTGCTTTGAGGGTTATTGGGAACTCAAAAAAACATCATACAGGAACCAGGAACTATGGACAGGCAGAAGAATGAAGTTGGTGGCCATCCCTACATCTTGTGGACTACATGGTATGGGCAGAAGAATGAATGTGAAAAGCACTCAAGAAGAGTGGATAAATGTCTGAAATGTTAACAGAATCCAGACAAGTCAGCCTTTCCAGCGCCTCAGCATACAACACTGGTGAACCCACCTTTTAGTGAAAACTTGGGAGGGCATTTTAAGGTGTTTTGTTTTGTTTTTTACTGCAACATGCTTCACTGGGTGCTTTGAAACTTCAGCTGGAGCAAAATTCAGCTGACTTTTCAGCAATTACTCCAGCTCTGTTTCATCTCCACCAGTTCATTTCCAGGTACAAGTGCTTGTTCTTCCCTATAAAACCGTAAGCCATCTGGGGCTATGATATCTGAAGGACTGCTTCCTCCCATATGATCCTGCCCACCCACTGTGCTCAGCACCCAAGACCTTGCTGTGTGCCCCACAGTCTCATTCAGGTGAGGCATAAAACATGGCCTTTTCTACTGAGGCTCCCATGTTGTGGTACTTCCACCCCAGGAAGATTTGGCTGGCCTTTGCCCTTCCAGCTTTCAGTGAGCTTTTCTGACCTTTTAACTTTATCTAGCTTTTTGTTTGGGGCTTATTTGTTTTTTAATTGTGCCTGTGTCTCCCACCTCTTGCTTACCCTGTTCTTATATTATTCTGCTCCAGAGGGTTTTTATTGTGTAGAAATTACTCTGTTATGTTTCAATTGCTTTACAGTACACCTTTTTAGGGCTGAAAAGTGGCAGATAAATCTTCTTAATAAATAAAATGCTGACCACTGTTATGAAGCAATTTTACAGGCTGACAGGAAAGCAGCTGACAGGTCACTCACTTCCTAGGTCTCCTCCCATCTGTGGGAATTTAATTAATTAAGGCATCCACTTAAACTATGACAAGGGCATAGCAAAGGCATTGTGTGCCAGGAGCTAAACTCTTAGAGGTGATAAGCCTGTAGAAACTTATTTTTCAGCTCTCCCATAGGAAGATTTGTATTGCAGCCTGTCCCAAGGATCAGCTTTCCGTACCTGAGGACTAGAAAGTTGCCAACATGACACGAATTTTTTAAAAAAGTTATCCAGGGGAGATCCAGGAATTTACAGACTGTTAGCTTAATGTTTGTTAAGGAAAACGGCTAAAACACATTTTTAAAGATACAATTACCATCCATACCAAAGAAGCCTTGCTGAACCAGATGTAGTTTGGCTTCTAAAAGGGCAAATCCTGTCTCACTAACCTTGAGGACTTATTTGAAAGTGTCAACAAGCATACAGAAGTGATCCAACTTACATTTTGTGCTTAAACTTACAAAAAGCTTTAGTCCCTGAGACTCCTTAGCAGTCATGGAATAAGAGGAGATGTCCTCTTGTGGATCAGGAACTGGTTAAGAAAGACACAGAGAGCAGGACTGGACAGTTCTCATAATGGAGGGCCATATGAAATGGCGCCTCCAGTTGCTTTTTATCCTGTTCATAAATCTTCAGGAGTTGAAGTACACAGTGGGGTAGCCAAGTTTGCCCAACAATACCAAATCCTTCAGGTTGGTTAAAACGAAAAGATATTACAAGGTTCCATGAAAGGATCTCTCCAGAATGGGTGACTAGGCAGTCAAATGGCAAATGCAATTCAATATAAGCAAAAAATAGGCTTCCGGTTTGCTCGTGAAGGGGAATGGCAGCACAGTGTGAGTCATCCGCTTAAAAGACGACCACTACCGGGGTTTCTGGGCGATTGGGGGTGAGTGCCAGGGTTAGACACACCAAAAAAAAAAGCCCCATGGGTAGTGGGGTGTCGAGGGGACCAGCCGGGCTCGAACAGGCTCGCCGCAATTGCCGGAGCCCCGCCGCTGCATCAGCAGTGGGGGGAGGGTGAGACAGCGGCTTGAGCCTGCCTGTGGCTCCAGTGCGGCTCAGAAATCTGTAACCACACAAAAAAGGAAATTGTAAAGCTGCAAAAAGGTTAAGAAAAGGGCAACCAAAATGATCAAGGGGCTGAAGCAACTCTCCTATGAGGAAAGGTTACACCATCTGGGGGGCTTTTTAGTTTAGGGAAAAGGTGAGCCAGGGTGCACATGATAGAAGTGTATAAGATGATGTACAGTGTGTAACACTAGAACCCAGTGACTGGCAATGAAGTGGTACACTGAAGGATTCAGGACAAACAAAAGAAAGAGCTACTTCATACAGTGCATAGCTGAACTGAGGAATTCACTACTACAGGTGCCATCATGAATTTGCCAAAGCCTCTTTTAAAGCCATCCAAATTGGTAGCCACCGCTATGTATTGTGGGAGGGAATTACAGGGTGGTATTCAAGCAGTGTTAGAAATCAGGACAGAAAAGCTATTTGTCACATAGCTCCTGAAACCTAGGTTATGGGCCCAAAAACAGAACGTTAGGCGCCATTTTGTCCTTTTTACAAGGGTGACTTATACTGCGGTGGGGGAAGCAGCATTTCCCTGCACATGCAGCAGTGATCTTTCCTACTCTGGAGTTGGGTGGGGAGGCATTTCTCCTCCGGTGCCCTCA
Organism: Podarcis erhardii; assembly: GCF_964252035.2. Lineage (NCBI taxonomy): Eukaryota > Metazoa > Chordata > Lepidosauria > Squamata > Lacertidae > Podarcis > Podarcis erhardii. Next base: position 14,078,457 of record NC_138514.1, read on the forward strand.
GCACCAGCAGAGGCAATTTTATTCTTGAGCCAGTGGGCCTACTATAAAGGAAAACCCTACTGGATACCAATCGCAAAGTTTAACTATGCATCGCTGGGAATCACAAGTGGGAAGTCTGCTGCTGCACTAGGTCCTGCTTATGGGCTTCCCATAAATGTATGGTTGCCCAGTGAGGTTGCTGGCCTAGTCTGATGCAGTTTTCCTCCCTTTATCACAACACTAGAACCTGGGGGTATCCAATGAAGCCAAATGTTGGAAGATTCAGGGCAGATAAAAGAAGACCTTCTTCACACAACAGATAGCAGTGGCCCCCAATGAATGGTTTTAAAAAAGACAAATTTATGGAGGATAAGACTATCAACAGCTACAAACCATGATGGCTACAATCTTCCCCCACTGTTGGAGGCAGTATGCTTCTGAACACCAGTTGCTGGAAACCACAGGAGTGGAGAACACTGTTGCACTCAGTTCCTGCTTAAAGGTTTCTTAAGGGGATCTGGTTGGCCACCATGAGAACAGGAAGCTGGACTAGATGAGCCACTGGCCTGATCCAGCAGAACTATTCTTAGGTTCTTCCCTACACCCCTACAACACACATGCACACCTTCTCTAGAATCACCACTGTAAAAACAAACCTCTTTATGAAATGACAGCAAGTGTAGCCTTGACGAAGGATTAGCTCAGGGGTCCCCGAACTAAGGCCCGCAGGCCGGATAAGGCCCAAGGGACTCGTTTATCCGGCCCGCGGCGACCCCTACCAGTGCTGCACTGCACAGCTGCCCACTTCCGGGCCGGAGGAGCACCGGAAATAGCTTGTTTCCGGTGCACATCTGGGTCAGATGAGGCCCGTGCACATGCGCACAAGCTATTTCCGGTGCTCCCCCGACCCAGTAGTGCGCTGGAAATAGCATGTGCGCATGCGTATAGGAACATGCTCCCCCGCCCTCCAGCCCGCCACGCAATCAGCACTGAAGACACCGGCCCGAGGCACGGTAAGTTTGCTGACCCCTGGATTAGCTCATACAAAGCCAATTTAGCAAAGAATAGGTTGCCTGCATCTCAGCTACCTACCATACGTCTCTATTTCACAAAGTCTGCAAAGCTGCAAGCATTAGGAAAGGGCTACTGTGGTGTCCCTTTTGCCCAGAGAGCCATGGAGGCAAGTGCAGAACATGTGTGAAGCACACACAGCCCTCCATGATGACTCTGTTCAGAAGCACCCAGCCCTGCAACCATTGTGTTGGAGCATGCACACACATGCATATACAGCCAATTAGAACAGCTGTGATGACAGTACTGGCTGAATGAACCAATGCAGAGAAGCCTGCAAAGGTGCCTCTGGGAATTCATTTCCCTTTGTTGAAGGTCACTCGAATGAAGTAAGAACAGGGTCCAGGAACATGGTCTCCCCAACAGCTGCTGTTGCTGCTATAGCTGTGGTCTTACCCTATGCCTCCATGCCTAATGAGTGAACCTTATCTCTAGTGCCAATAGCATCTATGCTGGCAGGAAGCAAAGAGAGGTTTAAAGAAACACAGATCCTGGCCAATGGATTCTGACATGGGAAGTGAAGCAATGAAATAGAGACACCTCTGTTTCAATTTCCAAGTGGCATGGGGCATGCAGGGAGAAGAGAAGGGAAGTGCATAAAAGCTGCAAGGTCCTTGGCAGGGACAAAATCAATGAGGTCTCCTCTTCCTAGTTCCACAGATGGAGGGAAACCGCTTGGTGGAGACGGCTCTTGTGGCAACGCAAAGTGATTACAGAGAGATTATGCTCAAGATTCTTCCTAGCCATCCTCACGTCACGTCGAGCTAATCCATTCCAATCAATCAATACACTGATCAATCACTTGCTGCCAGTAATTTAATTTCAAGGAAGCACAAACATAATTCCAGATGTCAGTTTGGTTACAAGCAATGTAGTGAACATGTGCTAGAATGGTGGCATCTGCCATTCATTCATTCATGCAGCTAGGCAAGCACTGCATTTCTGCCTCCCCACCCCACATCATGACAAGCTTTGACCTTGTTGGGGTAGTGGGGAAGGGAACAGGCACAGGAACAAGCTGTCAAACCTCACCTGGATCTGCCTGACAATGACTACCTTAAGCCAATCCCCCTCGTTGGTTTGGAGATGAATTACATTCTTGTTAATGTTTGGGGGAGGCAGAAAAGCATCTGCAACTTCCAGGGTCACTGCAAGCAATCACATGACAAATTATTGTCTTTTGGCCATCACATGACCAATCTGGAGATAAGCCTGCCATGGATGACTCACTATCATTTGAGGATTGGGAAGAGAAGTTCTCCTAAAGTAAAAGTCACTGTGGACTTCCCAGTAAAAGCAAAAAGTCCCAAGAAAGGTCCTGAAGGCCAAAAAAAAAAAGCCCAGATTCCTTCCCAGGACAGCATTTATACACTGATTTGGGCCCTAATTCATCAAAAAAGGCAGGCTTCCGGAACAGTGTTGTTTGGTTTATAGCCAGTCTGGACACTAGAAACCACAATGCCATGCCAAGCCCCACAAGTGGCATCTACAAGACCAGGGCACCCAAGTCCTGGCTACTATAAAGTAGACCAGAGTGTGTCATGAGTCCCATGAAGATGTCATGGAGGGCATGGTTGGATATGGAGGTGTTGAGAGATCTTGGGGAGCTGGTGCTTGAAGATCCTGGGGAGGCCACCAGAGGGTTAAGGGTCATGATGCAAAACAAGAATGAACATTTAATCCCTGCCCCCCCTGATTTTAAGGGGATATGTAGAAACAAAACATTAACACAAATATAACAATGACTAATCTTTTCCCCGCCCAGCTCCCTCTTTCTTCTGACAGCTGCAGTTTTACAAAGACAGAAGATGTTTATACACCATTTGCTAGAGTCCAAGATCAAATAATGTTCGAGATTTAGATTTCAGATGACAAGGAATGAGAGCTGTGGTCTGAGAATACAGTCAAGTCAGGGCCGGACAGAGGCTATATCGTTTTGTCTATCATGATATCTAGATTTGCAATGCAGCATGTGTGAGCTTGTCTGTGAGTCTGTGATCACTGATGTATGAAATAAACCTCTACCATGTCGCAAAGAAAGTATCTGGTTTCCCCTTTCTTCAGGAGACTGTGATGTTGTGGGTGATCTTCTCAGCTATTGCCAGTTTCCAAACATTATTATACTACAAATCTGGTGTACAACATTTTTTAAGTCCTTCCATGTTTCGGCTATCGCCAGGTGTGTGATGGCCAGAAGGAACATTAGTTATTCTTTATTTTTGAGTTGTTTGTTGTGCCCCTTGGAGATGGAAAAAAAGGAATCAATAGTGGCGTAAAAAATACTGCCCATTTGTTTGTTTATTATAGCACCCTTCCTTTGCAGATCTCAGGGTGATTCACAAAATACAGAATAAAAACAAGAACAAGAACAAACCAAACCAATAACCCCCTCCCCCCCCACACTTGAAAGGATATAGGATGTTAGTCAGCCACATTTTTGCCTGGTGCCTAAAGGTGTATAATGAAGGCACCAGGTGAATCTCTCTGGAAGGAGCGTTCCACAAAAGGGAAGCCACTGCAGAAAAGGCCCATTCCTGTGTTGTCACCCTCTAGACCTCTCATGGAGGAGGCACACAAAGAAGGGTCTCAGGTGATGATTGCGGGGTCCGGATATGTTCGAACAAGGAGATGCAGTCCTTGAGGTATTGTAGTCCTGAGCTATTTAAGGCATTATAGGACAAAAGCAACACTTTGAATTCGGCCAGAAACTAATTGGCAACCAGTATAGCCGAGCCAGGATTGGTGTATTATGCTTGGCCACAGAATTCTGCACTAGTTTCTGAACTGTCTTCAGAGACAGCCCTACGCAGAACGCTAAGTGAGAGGTTACTAGAGCATAGATGACAGTAGTTAGGTTATCCCTGTCCAGAAAGGGATAAGACACTCCACCCCATAGAGGCCACTGGAGCCTCAATTGACAGAAAAGGATCCAGAAGTATCCCCAAACTACATACCTGCTCTTTCAGAGGGAGTGTAATCCCATCAAGAGCAGGCAACCTCCCATCCATCTGGACCAGGGAACTGCCTACTAACAGTGCCTCAGTTTTATCTGGATGGAGCTTCAATTTGTTGGCTCTCATCCATGGGCATAGACAGGGAGGGTGGGGCAGCTGCTTTCTAAATCAAGTAAATAAATAAAAATCGTGTCACAGATAGCTCTCAGTTCTCCCCCCCCATAAATCCTGCCCCCTTAACATAAATTCTGGCTATGCCCATGCTCTCATCCAGTCCATTAGCAAGGCAATACAATGTTCCAGTACATCCACTGCTGCATCTGCAGTTGTAAAAGAGTAGAGCTGTGTGCCATCAGCAAATTGCAGACAGTGTACTCCAGAACTCTGGATGACCCCACTCAGTGGTTTCAGGTAGATGTTAAACAGCATGAGGGATCAATCATACCCTGTGGAACCCCACATTGAAGGCTCTATGGGTACGAAGAGCATTCCCAAAGCATCACTCTCTGGAAGCGTCCATCCAAGTAGGACTGGAAGCGCTATGCACTTCTAACTTGGACAGCCACTCCAGAAGGGTAAAAAAGTAACCTGGGTGGTCCAGTCAAAGGCAACTATGGGGTGCAGTGCTCATCTTGCTTCAGGCTGAGGGAGCTGGTGTTTGTCCACAGACAACTTTCCAGGTCATGTGGCCAGCATGACTAAACCGCTTCTGGCACAACGGGACACCGTGACAAGTGCCAGAGTGCACGGAAACACCGTTTACCTTCCTGCCACAGCGGTACCTATTTATCTACTTGTACTGGTGTGCTTTTGAACTGCTAGGTTGGCAGAAGCTGGGACAGAGCAATGGGAGCTCACCCTTTCATGGTCATGTGGATTCAAACCACCAACCTAACCTTCTGATCAGCAAGCCCAAGAGGCTCAGTGGTTTAGACCACAGCACCACCTGCATCCAGAAGGATACCATGGTCAGTGGTAACAAAAGCTGCTGAGAGGTCAAGGAGAATTAACAAGGGCACCTTTCCCCTGTCTCTCTCCTGGCAGAGGTCATCATACAGGGCAACCCTGTAGTTTTGATTATTTCTTTGGCTACAGCATTGCAGATTAATTTGACCTTTCTGCAAGCATCCTCTCTAGCATGTGGGTGTCATGCACTAATTTAACTAATGCAGAAACCACCCCAGTAAGCCACTGAGCTGGAGGAGACTCTTGAGAGTCCCATGGACTGCAAGAAGATCAAACCGACCCATTCTTAAGGAAATCAGCCCTGAGTGCTCACTGGAAGGACAGATCCTAAAGCTGAGGCTCCAATACTTTGGCCACCTCATGAGAAGAGAAGACTCCCTGGAAAAGACCCTGATGTTGGGAAAGATGGAGGGCACAAGGAGAAGGGGACGACAGAGGACGAGATGGTTGGACAGTGTTCTCGAAGCTACCAGCATGGGTTTGACCAAACTGCGGGAGGCAGTGGAAGACAGGAGTGCCTGGTGTGCTCTGGTCCATGGGGTCACGAAGCGTCGGACGTGACTAAACGACTAAACAACAACAACAACAAAGCCACTGAGCTGATCGCTGCTATACTGGATGGCAAGCTAGAGGTATCTGGGGTTGGTGTCCAGCTGAGGGAGGAGTGTGGAGGGAGGTTCACAATCAACAGAGATGAACAATCCACGAAGTGCTTCATTTTATAGTTTGTTCTAAAACAAGATCTGAAATGTGGAACTGGTCCCATATGGACACATGATTAGATTTCCTCTTTGGAGGCTCATCATCTTCCTCGGCCAATTCAGTGTCAAGTCTTGTTGCAATAGCAATGCCCCCATGTTTGAAATCCTCCAGGTTTGGCAAAGGCAGAGTGTTGTTAATCTGAGCAACCACAGCCAGACTCTCTAGACATCAGGAGAACAAGGGAAAGGAAGGGAAAGGGCATATCGGGATCCATCTGAGTGAAAGGGAGTTTCACGTGATGAGCGTGTAACTGTGCTTGACGGCTCAATGTGAGAAGGATTTGCTCTGACAGCCAGCCTGAACGGCAGTAAGTCCACTCCTAGGTGCCTGGCAGTTGATGAACGATGACACAATCAACCAAGCATGCACCGAGAAGAGACAGGATTACAACCCAAATCCCTCTCTTGTTTGTGTAGCTCCAGCCTCCAGGAGCCAGCCTCTGGCTTGTGTTCCTGTGCATCTTCCAGTTGGGAGACCTCCACTTTTAGTCTGGGGAATTTGCAAGTGGGATACACTTCCGCTATGGGAATGCCAGCAGAATCCTTACCTTGGTGGGAACAGCACTAGACATGGAAGACCACTCTACCAGTAGTAACTGACAACTGGACAGAGCTTCTGTTTTCACTTCTCCCAGTCCTGGATGTTTAGGGCAAACAAGAGGTACTGATGAGCAGAGTTGTGCTCTGCTCAGATGGACACTGTTGATGACTAAATGGAGTAGGACAACATGGCTCGATTCAGGTAGGTAGCTGTGTTGGTCTGATGCAGTCTAAATAAATAAAAAAATTAGGTGTCTGAAGAAGTGTGCATGCACATGAAAGCTTATACCCAGAACAAATTTAGTTAGTCTCTAAGGTGCTACTGGACTTTTTTATTTATTTCAATGGCTTGATTCAGCAAGACTATTGTTGTCATCTTTCTTATATTCTAAGACAGCAATTTTCAGCCATTCTACTTTCAAGGGATACTTTCCAGGTCAACATGTCTGGGGAGGAAATCCTGAGAAATAGTCATGGAATCCCAATGTTTTGCAAAGGATTCTTGTACCTGCTCAGTATCTGCCCTGTGGCAACGCCCATGACTCTTGGGTCCCATGGTTACTTTGCATGAAAGGGGGCTCTATAATGGTGCTAAGGCTCTTTTCATTGCCCATAGTTCTGGGCAAGCTGCCTTTTTAGGGAAGCTCATTTTGTGTTATTTCTGATCTCTCTGAAGAACCTCTGACCAGTTTCCAGGGAGCACCAGGAATTCCCATCATGGCACACTTTGAACACCGCTCTCCTAAGACATGGGACCAGTGGTGTAGCGTGGGGGGTGCAGGGGGCCCCGGCCACACCGGGCGCAACATTGGGGGGGGGGGCGTGCTCGCACTCGCAGCTCTCTGCCCCCTGCTAAAATCCACGGGTTAGGGGGCGCAAATTACTTGCCTTGCCCTGGGTGCTGACAACCCACGCTACGCCACTGTATGGGACTGAACATCATTGAGTTAGGAGAAAGTTGTAGACCTTCTACTCTTTGCTAAAGCAGAGACTGTCACCTGCAAAATGGCCAGGAGCTGCTATTATTTGGATGAAGGGCTATAAGGACAAAGCTGGTGGCACCACCACAACACTAATGAAGGTTCCTGCAAAATTAACCGGAATATGTTTAACAAAATATGAATTCCAGGCAGCTTATGAACACGAGCTTTAAGGAGGAGACATTTCACAGTCACATATCTGCCTGACCTGGCAAATGGCTCTTCCTTGCTTCACATATAGACTGTTAGCCTGATCTTAATCAGGGGAGGGCAGATTTCAGACTTGTGGGGGTCTACCTTATGTTTTATTTCTTTGTTTAATGCATTGATTTAGGAACCATATAAATGGCTTGAACAAAAGCTCTCTAAGCAGTGTACAAATACTATCCTACATGAAACATTGCTAAAATCCATGCACCAATTAGAACATGGGTAGGCAAACTACGGCGCGGGGGCCGGATCCAGCCCAATCACCTTCTCAATCTGGCCCGCGGACGGTCCAGGAATCAGTATGTTTTTACATGAGTAGAATGTGTCCTTTTATTTAAAATGCATCTCCGGGTTATTTGTGGGGCATAGGAATTCATTCATTTTTTCCCCTTCAAAATGTAGTCCTGTCCACCACATGGTCTGAGGGACAGTGGACCGGCCCCCTGCTGAAAAAGTTTGCTGACCCCTGAATTAGAACAAACCTCCACCAAATAAAAAGAGAGATAAAACCAGCAACAGTTCTAAAAATAAATATAGGCAACTAGATCATGTGCCTAGATAGGCTTGCCCAAACAGAAAAGTTTCTGTTCCTAAAGTGATATGGTAAGGGTACCTGCCTAATGTCAATAGGTAGGGAGCTTCGGAGCAGAGGTGCTGCCACACTAAGGGAATGACTCCTTGCAAATGTAGAAAGTGCATTATGTGGCCAGTTCCACATATCAAGATTCACCAAGTGAATCCACAGGTGCAAAATGCATAGAATGGGAGAATTCTGAAACCAGGAATCTGGTTTGCATTCTAGAAATGAACTAAGCTCATAGCCCATCCACACAAAAATCCACTTGTGGCTACACCCCCTCCCTCAGTCCAACCATTTTTCATTTCAGCAGCATTAATTTAGAAGGGGGAGGTAGCATTGCAGCTCTTGCTAAATAATTGGGATTCAGAAATCTTTGCTGATCTATTTCAGATCACCAGAGACTTACCAGTGGACCCCAACTTATTTCTTGCCCACTTCTACCTTAAAACACATTTTCTTTAAGCCTTAAACCCCACACATACACTAATTAGAAGCAGAGAAGCCTGGCCACCCAACCCCAACCCCAACCCCAGCCCACTCACCATTCCCCATTCCTCTCCCCCCCTCTTTTCTTCCTAACCTAGCATTGTATACAACACTAATGTCTCACAACAAATGAAACTGTGTAGAAAACACAACTTGAAACAAGAGACAATGCACATATTTTATAAGATAAGAAATCATTAATAAAAATATATTTAAACACACACACACACACACACACTTTAATACAGATAAAGGAAATAGACTTGCACTCTGGTAAAAGAAAGCAGTCCCAGCAAAGAGTCCATTTCCCCCCCAGATGTGAGGAGTGACCCACCCAAACCCAATGAACTTCTCCCTTCCTCTTCCTTTCAAAAAAAGTTTGAATAGCCAGAGGGTCCATTTGCATGCAGGGCTCTCACTCCCTGCTGGAAACGTCTCTGATGGGCACCGACATCTCTGTCCGTGGTGCTGAAAGAATAAGTGATGGATATATTTATGCTTCCATCCAGCAGCCTGTATCGAAGCAGACACTTTAATCTATTCAACAACAACTCAAGGATTAAAAAGTTGCTGGCAAATCAGAGCCCCAAATTGGTACGAGAGAGTTGCTTGTCAGTTGACAAATCGTGTTATAAAGCTGGCTTTGCGTGGCCTCCATCAGGGCACAAGTCTTCATCCAGCAGCCCAGCCCACCCCCTGCTTCCGTTCTTTATTCCACACAAGCCCTTGCTATCATTTCCCCCCATTTCAATCATTCATATGCTATTTCATATTGAGCCACAAAGATCACACAGCATGGCGCCACAGTGAGGAGGTCCTGGTGTGTTTGCTGTCTTTTGGCACCCTTCATTTCTCTCCGCCTCTATCACTTTGTTCTTTCCTGAGCTGAGTCCTCCATAATAGGCCTTCCAATCAGGGGCCAGTTACCTGTTTGCTTTTTGGCAGGCCGTGGCTGTTTGCAAGCACACTCCATCTATGCTTGTGTTTGCAGGAAGCGAGGATGCTGTGACAGCCGGTGGTGTCAATGGGTTTTCAAAAAAGGATTAGACGTACACACAGAGAAGAGGCCTATCTTTGGCCATCAGCCATGGTGTGGCCTGGGGAAGTAAGTGGGTGGTACTGCTATACCCCCCATTTTTCCAAGGCAGGGGCTTTGTCACCCCATTGGCTTCACCTGGTGTTTTGAGTTAATTCCCACACTTATAAGGGTTTCCCCTCTGCAGCTATTGGTTTGGTTTGCTCACAATCAATAAAAGTTGTCCTAGTTCAACCCAACCAAATGCTCCAGGCTCTTTATTCAGCTACCCAATCACAAGAGACATTTTGCTTTCCTTCCCATAACACTAGAACTGGAGGTCACTCAATGCAGCTGAATGTTGGGAGATTAAGGGCTGACAAAAGACAGGACCTTCTTCACACAGCAAATAGTTAAGCTATGGGATTTGATGTACTGATGGCCACCAACTTAGAATCATAGACTTGTAGAGTTGGAAGAGACCTTGAGGACCATCCAGTCCACCCCACCCCCTGTAATGCAGGGAATATGCAGCTGTACCATACGGGGATCAAACCTGCAACCTTGGTTCTCAGCACCACACTCTAACCAACTGAGCTATCCAGGCTGTCATGGCTCTTAAAGAAGATTAGCCAAATTCATGGAGGATAAGGCTACCAATGGAAACAAGCCATGATGACTGTGTTGTCCCTCCACTGCCAAAGGCAATATGCCTCTGAGTGCCAGTTAAATCACAAGTGACAAGAACACTATTGCACTCATGACCTGCTTGTGGGCTCCCCAATGGGGCATCTGGTTGACCACTGTGAGAGAACGCTGGACTAGATGGGACTTTGTCCTCATTCAGGAGAGCTCCTCTTTTTCGTTCTTATTCCAGAGAGCTGCTTCCAGGTAGGTTAAATGCAGAAGGCTGAATGGACCTTTTGTCTCAACTCCATAGAAGGCAGCTCCTAACTGCAAGTTTTGTCTTGCATGTGCTGATGGTGTAGTCTTCTTGGACTATGCCAAGCCCCAGAGACACACACTCCTCGATCCAATTAATTTAGAGTTGGAAGTGATTTGAGAATGATTTGCTCAAGGTCACCTCAAGCTACTAGTTAAGCCTCGGGATAGGTTTATCTTGTTACATCAGGTTGACTGATGTAGCCACTCGACCCCACTGCCCTCAAGAGGCAATTGACTCTGCTCCTAAAGTGAAGTGTTGCTTCTTAGTTGGACCTCGACAGAAGCCAGGGACACCAGCCACACAGGCTGATGGCATTGCCTGCTCCTTGCCACCAAATGCAACAACTTTTATTTACCAGAATGTTTATTTTTCAAACAAAGTAATTGCTAATTAATTGGCGAGGAGCTTGATTTTCAGTCCCTGAGCTCCTTCGAGGCAAATCTGGCCGTTGTTTCCGTGGCTCTGTGTTTGTGTGCATGTGTGCATGCGAGGTAAGTGCTTTATGACTGCACCATCTGGCTCTTTGAAAATAATTAGCAGGTGTCCAGTGTTGGGAGCAGGTAATTGGTGGTGGGCAGTTTGCTATTTTGCTGCATATGTTCCTGGAACTCACAGATACTCCCAGGCAAAGGGAGGGAGGGGTGGAGGGATGGAGACATGTGGTCTACCATTAGGAAAAAAGATTCCTGCAGTGAGATGCAGCCCCTGCTGGGAAGGCAGAGCTGGGTGGATGGGGAGTGTTGGAAAAGGCAGTGAGGAGGGGAGAGCCACTAATCTCCAGTAGGAGGAGGGGAGGCACCAGTGTGTGCATTTTTGCCTGGATTTGTTGCAAGTCCCATCATACCTGTTCTGCTTCTGCTATTTGGCTGCCCCAGCTTGTGACCCTGGTTTCTGCTGTATACCAGGCTTCTTGTCTGCTTAATGAGGGTTGCAAAGTGTGCAGGGAACATGCCATTTTCAGTATCAGGACAGCTCCTTGCACATAGTTGGCACAACAACTGTAGCAAAAGCAGCAGCAGTAGCAGCTCTGGTTCTTCAGATATTGCTGGACTCTAAGGCTGGGCGATAACTTGTTTTCAGTATCACAATATATCACTGGCTAAACACCACAATATCTGAAATAACGAAGGAACTAAGCAGAGGCGAACAGGACAATGTCCTGGCAACTGCTACTACTTAAGGGTCTAAAAGTGATAAATGATATTATCAATCACTTCATGGTCACTTTCAGCAGCAGGCAAGCCAAAAAGTATCCAAATGAGAATTTTGGTTTTGGGTTTGGCTACCAAATGGTGGTATTCGGAACAATCCAATGTATGGGGATGAGTCATAGTGAATACAAATAATCTGGGACTGCCAGACTGCCAGCAGGCCTACTAGGTAGCAGAAATGGCAGCAGCCTGTTGGTGGCAGAATCAACAAGGGGGGTGGACAGCAGCAGTGGCACAAAAATCAGCAGATTGCGAAGCCTCACCACAGCAGTGGGTGGTGGTGGCAGAAGCAGTAACAGCCTGTTAGGCCTTGTTATGGCAGTGGCAGTAGTGGTGGCCTGTGAGGCCTTGTAGTGGTGGCAGGAGACGGTGGCAGAAGCAGAGGTGGCCTCCTGCAAGGCCTTGCTGAGGCAGGCTGCCACAGTTTCTACCACCACCTCCCACTACTGCCAGGGGGACTTGCAGGCTGCAGCCACTTCTTGCCGCCACAGAGAGGCTTCACAAGCCCCACTGCTTGTGTCGCCACAAGGCCTTGCTGGCTTCCACTACTATTGCTGCTATCTCCCGCCGCCACCGCAAGGCCTCACAGGATGCCGCTACTCCTGTCACCTCATGTCCCTTCTGCGAGTCCCTGCAGGTCTCTGCCGTGAGGACTAGCATGCCACTGCTGCTTCTGCTGCCAAATCCTGTCGCCACTGCGAGGCCTCATAGGCCAATGCTGTTGCTGCTTCACTTCCCATCACTGCTGGAAGGCCTCGCAGTCCACTGCTGCTGCCATCACTCCCTGTCATTGCCGTGAGGCCTTGCAGGTTGCTGCTTTCACTGTTGTGAGGCCTTGCAGGCCACCACCGCTACTGCCACCACGTCCCGTCACTGCTGCAGGTTCTCGCAGTTTGTTGCCACTACTGCCGTCATTCTCTATCACCACTGCAAGGCCTTGCAGGCTGCCACTGTTTATGCTGCTGCCGAGGGGCTTTGCAGGCTGCTGCTGCTACTGCTGCCCCCTCCCATCACCGCCACGAGGACTCATAGGCTGCCACTGATTGTGCTGCCACCACCAGGCCTTGCAGGTTGTCACCGCTACTGCCGACAGGTATCGAGGTCATAGCGAGCTGTTTCTACCACTGCTGCTTCTGTCTCTTAGCAGGCCTGCTGGCAATCTGGCAGTCCCAGATTATTTGTACAGTGGTACCTCTGGTTGTGAACGGGATCCGTTCTGGAGGCCAGTTCACAACATGAAAAGAGTGCAACCTGAAGCATTGTATCTGCACAGGTGCGTGGCGCGATTTGGCACTTGTGCATATGCGAGAAGCGTGATTTAGTGCTTGCGCGCATGCGCGAGCGACGAAACCCGGAAGTAACCCTTTCCAGTACTTCCAGGTCGCTGCGGGATGTTACCTGAAAGAACGTTACATGAAGCAAACGTAACATGAAGTATGACTGTATTCACTATGACTCATCGCCGAACTTTGGATTGTTCTGAATATCACTGATGTAGATCACTTTGGGATGCGTCCTGGGAAGCAATAGCTAGGTAAGTAAGTAAGCAAGCAAATAAAGAAATAAACAACACTATTGTTTGGACAACTGACTAATCCATTGCTCAGATTAATCAATTAAAAACATTTTGATTGACCAACAAGGGCTCTCATCAATCAGGCAGCATATCTTTAAAAATGTCATGAAAACTGCAGATGACCGATGCTTCTTCCCCTCATCTCTTGAGTACAAGACAGTGTGCCTCTTCTGAGATGACGCTGGCTACAGCACACAAACACACATGTATCTTCTTAAAGCAAAGTATGATTTTTTGCTTCAGCACCACTTCTGTTACAATGTAGCATGATAAGAATCATTCAATTAAGATTAAATAAATAAATAAATAAATAAATAAATAAATAAGGATAGAGTCTTTGTTTGTTTCCACTACAACTTTGTACCTGCAAAGGTACACATGTTTTGCAACAGGAGAGTGAAAGATTCAGCCTCTTCTTTGCATCCCACCTGTGAAGAGCCAGGGATAGCTCAGTCGGCTGGAGCATGAGACTTAATCTTAAGGTTGTGGGTTCAAGCCCCTTGATGGGCAAAATATTCCTGTATTGCAGGGGGCTGGAATACATGATAATTGGGGGTCCTTCCAACTCTATGAATCTATGAAACCAGGAAGCTGGTGCAGAGGTCAAGTTTCTGGTACCTGCATTAGGGCAAACCCCAGAGGGTGCGGGTCCCAGGTCCCAAAGTATTCAAGCATTCTTGAGTTCAGACTGTGAAGTACAAATATATTTTAACATGCTAACTGGCCCTGGCAAAATGAATGCTAGAAGGTGCCCATCAGTTGTGGGATACTGCTTCCCCCTGCATGCGGAAGGCTCTTGGTTCAATCCCTGGCATTTCCAGGTAGGATTGGGCATGGAAACCTAGACAGCTGCTGCCAGTCAGTGTAGACAGTGCTGAGTTGATGGAGCAAGGGCAGAATAACTCAGAATAAGGCAGCTCCCTATGTTCCTGTAAACAGGAGAGACACTTGCTGGTGAGACACTACGGAGCTTTCCGAGGAGAAGATTGAGAGGCAAGAAGTAGAGATACACACCCCACTGGCAAAATCTTACTCTTGTCTGTTTCACAGGTCAGTGGTTTGATGCCTTTTTAAGCTGAGCGAGTCCCTTGGGGAGAGGCCTTTCTGCTTGCGCTGTGTTCGGAGTGAAACTCCACTGCCGAGGACCTTATTTACATGAGCTGCTTCTGCTATTAAGGCTGTGTCCTGCAGCCTCCGGTTGCCAAGGAAACAGAAGCTGGGATGGCAGTTCAACAACCCGGCTCTTTTGTAAGTGCAGCAGTGCTAGGCTGCACCAGAAGGATGCAGGAGGGTGCAGGCAGGCGGGACTCACTTTGGACCTGTTCGTCAGCGCCAGTGCTGGATTTATGTATAGGCTAAGTAGGCTGAAGGGACACGGGTGGCGCTGTGGGTTAAACCACAGAGCCTAGGACTTGCCGATCAGAAGGTCGGTGGTTCGAATCCCCACGCCGGGGTGAGCTCCCGTTGCTCGGTCCCTGCTCTTGCCAACCTAGCAGTTCGAAAGCACATCAAAAGTGCAAGTAGATAAATAGGTACCACTCCGGCGGGAAGGTAAACGGCGTTTCCGTGCACTGCTCTGGTTCGCCAGAAGCGGCTTTGTCATGCTGGCCACGTGACCCGGAAGCTGTATGCCGGCTCCCTCAGCCAATAAAGCGAGATGAGCGCCGCAACCCCAGAGTCAGTCACGACTGGACCTAATGGTCAGGTGTCCCTTTACCCTTTACCTTTTAAGTAGGCTGAAGCCTAGGGCCTCTAAATCTTGGGGGCCTTGCCAGCCTGCCCGCTTCCCAGTGCCGCAGTCTCCCCTCTCCCAAAATTGTAAACCCAAGACTTCATGCAAGGGCAGGGCAACTCAGGCCCAGTAACTATGAGACTCAGGGCTAGCCAGTGGGGCCCAATTTGAAGCAGTGGGGCGCAACTTGAATTTTTTTTTGTAGGGCACCAGTTCACAGCCAAAGTCTGCAAAATCTTATAGATGTAAATAAAATCCATCTAGACTGCCCTGGTGCTGGGGGCCGCTTAGGAGCGGCGTGCGGGACCCAGTTTGGCCCAGTTGCTCCAATTGCCTTAAGGTCAGCCCGGATGAGACTGTGCAGGGGTTGGACTGACAAGCCCTGCACCTTCTAGGTCCCTGGTGTCACTATTCAGAATACAGACTCAAGGACTTGTTATGGATATAAAGGGGGGGCACTTATTGGAAATCAGTTTTGTCACCTCCCCCCACAAACCCCGAGACAATGAGCCCAGCCACCTTTTATTCACAGTCGCATAAGCACTACACTACAGCATGGCCATAAACCTGTACGTTCAACTGCTGAAATATACACTCAATATGTAGCAATGGAGATTTATGTTACTGCTTTATGAATGAACACTGTTTTATGAATGGACTCTGTATTTCGTGAATTACCTAAGAGCCACCAATAGGGAGTTCTAGAATCTGACAGCTAACCAATTGGGTACTACCAAACAGCGACCCCTATTGCTGAAAGCAGGTAACCAGTAGGGAAGGCTTCAGCTCAGCCTTTGCACTGTTGACTGAACACCCCCTGCTATGCAGATAATGGAGAAAGCTTGTAAATTGTATCCCTTCTGGCATCCTGGCCAACTCTTATTATGCTGGTATAAACCATCCAAGAGCTATCTATCCAAGAGCTCTGATTGCACTAAATAATGATCTCAGGGCCAGTTGTAAGAAATAGCAAGCAGTGAGTAGTAAGGAATGAGATAGGTTTTAGGTTATGCTATGCTTCTAATAGGTTGTGTTATATTCTGGATTATGTATGTTTTAATAGATTATGTCTGAATAGGATGAGAGTGTTGGAGATATGTGCAAATGTGTATGTGAATCCGGTCTTGGGTGTTTGATTTTCGTTGTTGTGTATACTGTGTATATACGGACAATGACAATAAATTTATCTAAACCCTGGTACACCAGAAGCCCAGAATAGCAGCAAATAAAATCTGCTCATACGTGAGCGACTGATAAGACTTGTCAACCAGTTCTTCCAAAGTCTTCCTAAATTATAAAGCTCCAAAATACAGACCAAAAGAGAGCAGGTCTGGGAAGAGCAAAGCATACAATGGGCACCACTAGTGAAAAGGCCCTGCTCCGTGTAGTTCCTGCCCTGTAATTTGATAGGGTGCCCACTTGCTCTCCTTCTTAACATGGAATGCTCTCTATTGGAGTCTCCAGGTCTAGTACAAAGACCATAAGAAGAGAAAGTAGCTGCTAGGGAGAGTTTTCTTCCTCACTCTTACACATGGGCTGATCCAGTGAAATGGATGAGATGAGCATCCAGGACAGGCAAAATTAATTTTCAGTGCAACTTAAAAAAAATCAAAACTCCATCCCAGCTCAGAGAGCAGCAGAAAAGGTGGAGGTGGAGGCGTCTTCACTTTGCACAGAAGTGTCGCCCTTGGAAAGACTCGGGAAAGCACTGGTGGGGATCAGTGCCCTTCCCAGAGCCGGAGGCATTGCATTTAGCCAAAACTTTTCATTTCATGGCAGCAGGAAAGTCCCCAGTCTGGAGAAGAAGAGCATCTCTGCCTGGCCAGGCTACTTGGAAGCCGGGCAGGGCTGCTGCTGGCCCCACTCCTGGCCCAGCCTGGATGGGGCTCTTCCAAAATCTAGTGCGCCAAGGCAAGGGAGTCAGTGGCGATAGTGCAGCACAGCACCACCTAATGGAACTCAGTATTATTCTGGGCGAGAAGGACACTGAGCTCATGAGCTGCGCTCATTGCTGGCCTCGCAGTCATCATGGGGTCTTTTGGATGGGGCAGGAGGAGGTGTGGGCCCGGTCTGGCCTGCATTCCCACATAGCCTTTATTTTATTTTATTTCATTGCAATTGAAGGCAATTGACAGGCGATGTCTGGCCTGTGCCAAAACAACCCTGAGAGGGAGAGACTCTTTGCAGGTTTGCCTCAAATGATTCATCTGCATCTCTGGGGGCTGCTCTTATTCTGGGTCTCCCTAGCACTGCATGCAACTTGTTGCTTTGCTCTGGTGCCACTCACAGCATGGGATGTATCTCTGACCACCTTTGTAGGACATGTATTCCCTCACTTACTTTTGGGGATGGGTCTGTAATCAAGGAAATGTTTGAACCTCCTCCAGCCCAATATCATTCTGGCTATCAACCCAGAGGAGTTGGGATTGGTTTTTCTTTTTTTGGTCTTCCTGTGAGAAATGTGCACCTTGACTCACTTGCCCGAGTGACCTCATGTAAGCTGCTCTCCATGTCTGATTTGCCTTTGCCTTTGCCCCAGCTCCAGGATTCTGCTTAACCCCCCCTGCATTCAGCCTCCCTCCCTTTGCAGGCTGTTTGATGGCCAGCAGTGTCAATCTCCACTTCCTCCTAATGAGCAATCAAGCTAGATAAGAACCCTTTAATAAAGACATGCCACAGCAAAGTGACATAATGCAGGTGGGGGTGGTGGGAGGCACAAATTGCAAAGGGAAATTTTCTCCAGCATTTGTTGCTTTTATTGTATCCGTCCTCTCTCCTCTGAACATCCGCCCCTCCCCAAATACAATACTGCAAAGCAGGTTGATGAATTATTCCAATATATAGCCTGTCTCAAAAGAAAACACGCATCATATATATCTTTGACAAGTTATTATTCTCCCTTATCGGAACGGGGCGCATCCAGCAATGGTGGATCCTCCTTGCCATGGGTTGTTTTGTTTTTTTGCAACAAGACAAGGAGCAGCATGGCAGCTTCTGCCTCCTCAAGCCACGGTGCGTGAAGTTGATTCCAGGAGTTCTGAGGTGCCGTTCACAAGCACTAAGATATCTTGAAGTGATGAAAGGCAGGAGTATAGGAGGGGGCGTATAGGAGGTAGGATGCGGGTGGCGCTGTAGTCTAAACCAATGAGACTCTTGGGCTTGCTGATCAGAAGGTCAGCAGTTCGAATCTCTGTGATGGGGTGAGCTCCCATTGCTCTGTCCCAGCTCCAGTCAACCTAGCACTTTGTAAGCATGCCAGTGCAAGTAGATAAATAGGTCTGCAGCAGGAAGATAAATGGCGTTTCCGTGTGCTCTGGCTTAAGTCACAGTGTTCCATTGTACCAGATGTGTTTAGTCATGCTGGCCACATGATCTGGGAAGCTGTCTGTGGACAAAAAAAAAGTGGCTTTTGGTCAGGGCAAACCCCCCTCACCTGTCACTCTGAATGTGAAGAGGGAAGTGTAGCTAAAGTGTATTAAGGGATTCTACCTGCATGTTTTACCAACTTGTCTATTATTATTGCAGGGAAGAGATTGCTAGTCTGGGCCATTTAGTTAGAGAATGTCCTTGATCCCAGTTGACTCAGGGGATTTCAGCAAAAGACTTTAAAGGAATCTTGTGGCATCTTAAAGACGAACGCGTTTATTCCGGCATGTTACCACCTGCAGCGCTCTCTTGTGGTCCACCTAGGGACAGCAGCAAAAGCTGAGCCGAGGAAGACGGGTCTGTTGAGGATCAGAAAGCCCCTCGCTTGTGCTGTCTTATGCCCGCGGCTGCCTGGGTCTCCTTGAGAGAGTGCCGTAATTAGGGTTTGCTCCCTTCTGTGTCAAACATGCAGAGGCAGGCTTTCTCTCTGCCCGGAGATGAGGTTCTGTGTGGTGTCTAATCGTCCCCATGGGCAGGTCTCCCAAGGCAAAGAGATGGGGAAGTTTTGATGAAAATTGTTGCACAGATCAGTGAGCAAACAGTTCTGTTTCTCCCTCCTCCTCCCGCCCTGTAATGACACCCCCAGATTCTGAAATGAAGCTCAGCGGGAGACCAGTCTTGCATGGACTTCAGACAAGCCTGCGTGATTCGCACCAGGAACGCCTCATTCTGCAGTCTTCAGACTCCAGGGGAGATCACGGCAAAACTGAACAAGTTGGGCTCTTGTGCTATTCCTCTGATGAAGCCCCTTCTTGAAGCCCCTCCTGACCCTTGAAGCCTCTCCTGTTCAGCTTTCAGTCCTGGCCCACAATTTACCAATATGCCCAGCCATCTAATCTCCCTCCCCGCCCCCCCCCCCGCTCCCCCAAGTTCCTGGACTGCTTGCCTACATTTTTGAATTCATCCTATATAGAATTCCATCAGTGCCCCTGACGTGCATTTAAACTGGAAGTTCAGCAACTGGGCAGGGAAGCAATTGCTGTGTTTGTGTGTGTTCTGCTGCTGCAAGAATTGCTCTCTCTTTGTGCCCCAAAGGATGGTCTCAGGAAGAGCTTATGGCAGCCTTTGCCAACCTGGTGCCCCCACAACTGTTTTGGAATGCCGCTCCCATAAGCCCCAGCTAACAGAGCTTGTTTGGTTTTATGCAGTATGTCAAAACAGAAATGGTGGAAGTCAAATGTGCTGGAATACCACATCTCCTGGTCTGCATTATGCACTCATCTGGTTGCACAGAAGGGAGAATTCTTCCAGGTTTGCTTCTCATCGCTGCAGATGCAGAGAAAAGCCTCACTTGGTGAAATTTTAGCTTTGGTACAACTGAAAGTAGAAGAACTCTCTATCAGGGTCTGTGCTTGGCTGGTATAATTTCAGATTCCAGCCTTACATATTTCAAAATGTTTCTAGTTTTTAAAAGGGTAAAAAGACCAGGTGGCATAAGCGTCACCAGAAATCATAGAATTGTTGATTTGGAAGGGACCCTGAGGATCATCTAGGCCAACCCCCTGCACATAGCTGTCAACTTTTCCCTTTTCTTGCGAGGAATCCTATTCAGAATAAGGGAATTTCCCTTTAAAAAATGGGAAACGTTGACAGCTATGCCCCTGCAATGCAGGAACAAGCAGCTGTCCCAAACAGGGATTGAACCTGCAACCTTGGCATTATCAGCAACATGCCCTGACCAACTCAGCTAACCAGGCTTTATACTCTCACTACAGATGGGAACCTAACAGGTTAAAATGCTGTTGTTTTCCCCATGGTAGTTTATGGTAGGGATTGCAGCTATGGGAATGTGCTGAGAATTCTTCATTTGGCACCACTTTCCCCTTCCTGCAACTATGTCTATGAATGCCTGATAAACAGTTCTCTGAACGTGGTTTACTGGCAGCATTTGCATGGGCGGAAGGGTGTATGTGTTGGAAAGTGCAACGAATGTGCTTCTGAGCCTGGCAGCAGCATCTGTGCATGGAGCTGCTGGTGGGTCTACCTTGCACAACAGCACCTGAGTCTGCATTGTTGGCAGAGGGAAGGCAAATGGGCTTTGGTGTCGCAAACGCGGGGGGGGGGGGGAGAGGAGGAGGAGGAGACTGAGAGGTGCCAAAAAAAAGGGGGGGGAGATAGAGAAGGACTAAATTTAATGTGCTGATCTGAGCCAATCAGCCAAATCTTGGGGCTGCAGATCCCTGGTGGTTCTGCGTGATTCTTGTTTGAGGAACGAGAGGAGAATGATTAAAGTGGCATTCAGGTTAGATTTGCAGAAAAGATCTGATGTGGGGATGTGTGAAACGGAGCTTGAGAATTTTATTACAACCTGGCTGTTAGGCAGAGGTTAAAGAGAGTTTGCTCATACCTAGAATTACAAGGGGCTTCTGGGGTTTTGACAAATGTCTGTTTGGCCAGCTGCGGCTGTAAGCAAACGCTATACTTAAATGTTTGCATATTTATCCTTTTAAGAGAGAGAGAGAGAGAGAGTAGCAAGAGAAAGACAGAGAAAGAAGCAATCCCAGGGCAACTTCACATCTCGTAAAAGATTTCGCCAGCACGTCTGGCACAACTGAAGCTGGCCACAAGTTGCTCCTCTAATTTCCCAGCCTGATGTCTTGTGGGAGGTCAAGGTGGCTGAGTGTGTGTTGAATTTGCTGAGCAATAGTGCAACAAACAGAGCTGACAGACAACAGCCTCCCCCCTGGATGGAGCAGGGTTAGAGGTCGATAAATCCTCTTGCTCTCAACTAATTTAATTTGTTGTGTGGATGTTGTGCTGGTGAAAGGTGATGTACTCACAGCCTCCAACCTGCCTTCTGCTGGTGGCCAGAACAGGTGGAGCTGCACCCTCAGGACTGACTCACCTATAGAATGCCTGTTCACTTAGGCTTCTGCACCTGGTCTGGCCAGAGAGGCTGACAGATGTCAGATCAGTCCCTGTGTTTCTGCTGTGTTGACAACACCCTGGAGGAGTCAGACAAGCCAAGGACAATCTCCTGCAGGGGACTGGACACAGGCTCTTGCCAGCCGGCCAGCTTGTAGGAAGGGCTGGATTAAAGGACGCCACAGCCCCCCTCTCTCTTGAGTTGCAGCTAGGTGGCAGGCTCAGTTGCTGGAATCAAAGAACATGGGAATCTGCCTTATAGCGAGTCAGGCCCTTGGGTCACATTCAGCTCAGTATTGTCAGGCAGGTGTGTCAGGTAGCAGTGCCAGGCAGGCAACATTCCTAGCTCTACCTGAAGATGCCAGGGATGGAAGCTGGGGCCTTCTACATGGAAGGCACCTGCTCTGCTGCTAAGCTACAACCTTTTCTCAAGGCAGGGCTGGGGAAAACTTCTGTCCCCAGCCTGGTGCCCTTCAGTTATTTTGGATTACAAATCCATATGGCCAGGGCACATGGAAATGGTGGTCCAAAACATCTGGAGGACACCAGACTGAAGAATGCTGCTGTAGATGCTACTGTGCTGGATGGACCAATAAGGCCACTTCCTATGTTCTTTCATGCAGGTGCATTTCAGTGGTATTTTTACTGGCATTTTGGACAGGCTGACATTACTCATCAAGTAACTAACCCAAAAGCACTTGTTTGCTCACAGATGTTCCCATGGCAGAGCCTTCCTAAATGCCGTTTATCTTCCCGCTATGAAACGCCCTATTTATCTACTTGCACTTAAGAGTGCTTTCGAACTGCTAGGTGGGCAGGAGCTGGGACCGAACGACGGGAGCTCACCCCGCCGTGGGGATTCGAACCGCTGACCATACGATCGGCAAGTCCTAGGCACTGAGGTTTTACCCACAGCGCCACACTACACTGGCTTCAGCTACTTAGCCCTTTGGCTACATAAAACTTTATAGGACAAAGGCAGTAGATATTGTTTGCTTTGTCTGCTGGCTATTCAAGACATGCTCAGAAGGCTCAGAATTTATAACCAGAGCAGAATTATTGCTTTCTTTTTTACATTTCTACATTTCAAATTCTGGCAGGTATGTAGGTATCAGAGTTAGCAGGTAGCCTCTGGATGTTTTGCTGCAAGACTGAAAACCCAGCTAGTTTTGGCAGAAGGGCCTGTCTTGAAGACAAGAAAAACACACACGCAATTATTCCTGCTTTCAAAGGCAGTGGCGTTTCTCTCTTTGCATGGGAGGGGTGGGGGTGGGGAGAGAAGATTGCCCCCATCTCCAGCTCTCTCTTGAGGGAAACCTGGAATGAGCTCAGTGGCAAGGAGATGTGACTGCCCCCCCCAGCCCCCACTGGGTTGCCTTCAGATTTTTATCCTTGCTGTTGATATTTCTGGATAATCAAATGTGGCTGTGGAGAGATGCTGATAAGGTGTGTGTGTGGTTTGTTGTTTTTTTTAAAAAAGAGGGCAGGCCTGGGAGCTGGAGAGAAGCAAGCGGTTCTCTCCCCCCCCCCCGCCTCTCTCTCCAATGCAGACTTTGCAGAAGAAAGGCCTGTGGGCATGGGGGGCCTTGCATTCTGCTTGTGGTGGAGGGGGGAAGGGGTGATCAGTATGCACAGCCTGTTGCCAAGATAGAAGGGTCTTTACCGTCTTTGTATCCTCAAGGTTAATGCAGAAAGAGGCTTCTTGTTTGCAGAGAAATGCCACCTTGCCAAAGTCTTCAGGACTGAGCAGAGAGGAGGCTGGGAAACTGGCCATCCGTCCCCCTCCCCGCTGGAAATTCTTCACGGAGGGGCTAGGGAAGCCAGGTTGAGCCAGGCCAGCCAGAATTCCAAGGCTGAAAGCAGCACAGCCGCCTCCTCAGTCTAGCTGTGCAGGTAGGATGGAGAAAGGATGTTCATTGGTGGAAGCTGTACTGTACTGATCGACCTGTGGACAGGGATGCTGCTATCTGTGGCCACCAGAAAGTAGCAAGCTGAGGCTGAATAGCCACTGGCTTCCACTGGCTGGCCCTCAGCCAGGAAGTGGGGGTAGGTGCGCATAAGATGTGCATCGATTTCTCTTTTGCTTTTGGTATGTACCTTTTCACACACATGAGCACTGAGCAGAAAAGCCATAGTTCGTTGTCTGTTCAGAAGAGTTTAGTATTGTTGATAGTGTACATAGTTGACTTTCTGGAATAGTCAGCTGTCTCTTAACGGGGTTTGTTTTTTTTAAAGGCAAAGCTTGTATTTTCTTTTTAGAATATTATTTGTTTATCATTTGAAAACAGATTTCCTGTTGCAGCTCAGAATGCATTGGGGCGATTTGCATGTTCCTGTACACACAGTATCGATGTGTTGGCGTGCCATAGGAAGGACAAGGTAGGATCATGTAGTGGAGGTGCTGTTGCTCTGTATGTCAAAGAGGCTATTGATTCTAGCAAGCTAGAAATCCCCAAAGGGGCAGACTCCTCCACGGAGTCGCTAGGAGTGGTGATACCAGGCCCCGAGAGCAATGCTTTACTAAGGAGGTGCTATTGTCCCCCAGATCTTGAGATGAAGAATAAAATCAAGGAAACATCTAAAAGAGGAAATGTACTAATGGGTGTCATGGCTTTGGGGAAGCTATTCCTCCCCCCGGTTGCAGCAAGAGCAGAGAAAACAAGATAGAGTCATTTTAAATGAGTTTATTCAGTCATAATAAAAAGGTAAAGGGACCACTGACCATTAGGTCCAGTCGTGGCCGACTCTGGGGTTGTGGCGCTCATCTCACTTTATTGGCCGAGGGAGCTGGCGTACAGCTTCCGAGCATAGGGCTTACCGATCAGAAGGTCGGTGGTTCGAATCCCCACAACAGGGTGAGCTCCCATTGCTCGGTCAGTGCTCCTGCCAACATAGCAGTTCAAAAGCACATCAAAGTGCAAGTAGATAAATAGGTACCACTCTGGCGGGAAGGTAAACGGCATTTCTGTGCACTGCTCTGGTTCACCAGAAGCAGCTTAGTAATGAGAGACAAAAGAACACAGCAAGCCGGACTGAAGGAATGACCACTGGGTGTGGAGCACACTTCCACCCGCAGACAAGCCACAGCTGTCTGAACATCATGCCCTCTATCTAACCTTTGGCTTTCTCAGTGGTCTGCCGTGCCCTGTCTGTGACCTTTGTCTCCTTCGTCATACATTGTTCAAGGCGAAAGTGACGCGGTGGAAACAGGTGCCAAAATAACTTTGTACCACCCCACAATTTCATGATTGGAAGATGTAAAGTCCAAAATGTATCTGACTGGTTTTGCATATTGTGCTAATAAAAA
The DNA here is from genome assembly GCF_964252035.2 of Podarcis erhardii. Classification (NCBI taxonomy): domain Eukaryota; kingdom Metazoa; phylum Chordata; class Lepidosauria; order Squamata; family Lacertidae; genus Podarcis; species Podarcis erhardii. The sequence continues at coordinate 14,103,062 of NC_138514.1, forward strand.
GAGCCTCGGCAGAGCTCGCTGGCAGCTTGCTTATGCACAGCTCACCTGCATTACCAATTCCTGACTCATGTCCTTCACTTCAGGACAATGGTGTTGCTTCAACTAGGCTCCTCCTCCTTCCTTCCTAGCAACAGCATCTCCCCTTACGGTGGCCACTTGTGGTCAAATGACTCTGATTCCTTTGTTCCTGTACACTTAATGAACGCTGAGTTCTGGGGAAAGAGGGGTCAGAAATACTCTCCAGTGACAATGTGTCAGCTGGCTGTCCTGCCTCTGTCTCGCCCCACCTTCTTTTAACACTCCCCAACTCTTCTGTTCATCTCTCTCTGAGCTGTGACTTTCCTCAAACCCCGGCTGTAAATCAATGCTGCATTCCTCTTCTCCTGCAGCGTCAGGAGAAGGGTGTAAGGGTGTGTGTGCTTTCCCCCCATTCCTCCTCTGTCTCACCCTCTTGAATCCAATCCCTGACATTGGGTGACTTCAACAACCCTCACATAGATTGGCTACATATGTGTTCCTGTCAAAATTTCCAGACACCCTAAATGACTGTGCCCTAGAACCATCATTGACCAGAATTGACCAGAAGGATGGTATGTCTGAACACACACACACACGTTTTCCCCCAATATCATTCCAATAACAGCCTCATTATAATATTAAAAGGTAAAGGGACCCCTGACCGTTAGGTCCAGTTGCGGACAACTCTGGGGTTGCGGAGTTCATCTTGCTTTACTGGCCGAGGGAGCTGGCATACAGCTTCTGGGTCATGTGGCCAGCATGACTAAGCTGCTTCTGGCGAACCAGAGCAGCGCACGGAAACGCCGTTTACCTTCCCTATTTATCTACTTGCACTTTGATGGGCTTTCGAACTGCTAGGTTGGCAGGAGCAGGGACTGAGCAATGGGAGCTCACCCCATTGCGGGGATTAGAACCACCGACCTTCTGATCAGCAAGCCCTAGGCTCTGTGGTTTAGACCACAGCGCCACATGCATCCCTTCATTATAATATTACTCTGAACTTAATCTTAAGTGGTGCCCAGGACCTGGTGGGAGATGTATGGTAAGTGTTGTTGAACCAATTGGGAGCAATGACCAAAGTCCTATTAAATTTAATATACATGGCCAATTGCCACAAAAATCCAACATGGTAGCATTTGACTTCAAAAGAGAAAACACCCCCAAAATGAAGGGACTGATATAAGAGAATTTAAAAGGAAAAGTCAAGAGGGACAGATTGCTGCAAAATGCTTGGGAGTTTTTGAAATGCACAGTATTAGAAGCTCAACTAGAGTGTGTACTGCAGATCAGGAAAGTTACCACCAGGGCCAAGAAAATGCCAACATGGCTAATGAAGAGTCAAAAAAGCTATCAGAGTGGCAAAGGCTTCCATCAAAAAGCAGATACCTTGTCCAGATGAGAACAAAAAGGAATGCACACTTTGGCAAAAGAAATGCAGGCAGACAATAAAGGATGCTTAAAAGCAGTCGGAGGAGTACGTTGCTGGAAACATAAAGAGCAACAACAAGAAGTTTGTTAAATACATAAGGAGAAAGAGACTCCCTATGGAGGTGGCTGGACACTTGGATGACAAGGGAACCAAAGGTGTGTTAAATGAGGAGAAGGAGATGGCATAAAAGCTGAATGAATTATTTGTATCTGTCATCACAGCAGAAGATACAGGGCAGATCCTTGTGCCTGAACTAACCTTTGCAGAAAGGGAGTCTAGTGAACAGTGGTGAACAGTGGTGATGATAGACGAGGTAAAAAGCGACAAATTGCTTGGTCTGGATAGCATCCACCCAAGAGCTCTCAAAGAACTCAAATGCAATATAGCTGATTTCCTAACAGAAATGTGTAACTTGTCCCTCAGATCAGCTTCCATACCTGAGGACTGGAAAGTAGCCAGTGGTGAGGAAAAGGCAAGCAGATGAAGGCAAAGGAAAGTAACTTAAATTGTGTGGTCATCAAGACCTGCATGCCTTTATGTCTCCACGCTTCCAGTGTACAGATGTCTACATCAATAATGTTCTGTTTATAATCCAAATTTTGGATGCCAGTTTGGCTGTGATGTTATTCCAGCAGATGCGTTATTCCAGCAGATGCGTTGGAAGCAACGGCAGCAGAGTCCGTTCCCCCTTTCCCAGGAAAACAACAACACCACTCAGTTACAGCTGTAAGCACAATTCTTGTTATCACAAGAGCATCACAATATTCTCATGAAGCAGCTCCTTAAAGATAGGGATGGAGACACAAATATTTAGGAAACGGGGGGGGGGGGGGGGGGAAGGACCATATCACTGAGCGTTTTGGTCGGAATCAACCGGCTTTTCAAAGGCTCAGATTAATTTGAAGAAATTTACTGGCGGACTTTTGTGGCAGATAAAACAGTTTGCTTATTTCACACTTGTGTAGCCACCTGCTACGAACTGTTTGTTCGGTTTCAAATTCTTTAATTAAAATCAACATAAAACAGATTGAAAACATCCCAAGAAGGGAATCGCTTGATTTGCTGGAGGATATTGCTGAAGATGTGCCAAAGTGGGTAAAAAAAAGGAGAAACGTGTTATCATCTGAAAAAGCTACTGATGTGATGGTGGGAGTGAGTGTCGTGTGGGGGACTTGTGCTGACTGTAGACACACTTTGTTGCATATGGGAATCTGCATTGTGGTGTTGATTGGGCTAATACAGACATATAAAGGCAGTGATTCTATGCCTGTATAAGGGTGGCAATTTAGCAAGCCACTTGGGTTTATTTTCTGAGCTATGGGGTGTGCCATTCAGCTGGAACCTTTTTTGTTATTACACAAGTATCTGTGTCCATCCATCCCCAAAGTCTATGACCTCTGTGGTCAAACACCAGATTTATACCCAATACAATGGTACCTTGGTTCTCAAACTTAATCCGTTCCAGAAGTCCGTTCCAAAACCAAAGCGTTCCAAAACCAAGGCACGCTTTCCCATAGAAACTAATGCAAAATGGATGAATCCGTTCCAGACTTTTTAAAAACCCCTAAAACAGCAAATCAACATGAATTTTACTATCTAACGAGACCACTGATGCATAAAATGAAAGCAATAAACAATGTACTGCAGTCACGCAATCAATCAGTAGCTGAACTGGGTTCCACACAGTCAAAAAAAACAAAAAAAGAGCCACAAAAACATAATTAGCAAAAACAGACAGACCTCGTCGTAACACTCAAAACGGAAGTGCGGCACTAAAAATGGAAGCGTAACACCCAAAATGGGCATGTCCAGCTTTCGAAAAAAGTTCACAAACTGGAACACTTACTTCTGGGTTTGCAGTGTTTGGGTTCTAAGATGTCTGAGTACCAAGGCATTTGAGAACCAAGGTACCTCAGAGAGGGTCCTGGCTTCACCCCTTCTGTAACTACTCCCTTAGTTGCTGCTTTAGGTGAGTGGCGACGGGGGGGGGGAGAGAAATGCTTTGGGGAGAATGAGCCCAAGCAGTTGGAGCCTGCTGATTTCATTAAGGGCTCCCCGCCTTTGAACCCCATCATTCAATCCCACCAGCTCCCCTTTTACAAAGTTTGAGGCTTCAGGTGGATATATTAGAAATACTTTCAGTACTGGGAAATCTTGCTGCTCCTGTATTCTTGCAACTTTTATTTCTTTTAATGACTGCTGCATATTTTAAATGATTCTTTTATTGCTCTGAGCTGTTTATTTATTTAATTCCCCAAGAAGAGGCTTCATTTATTTAGATGCTAAAATATGTACTTGTTTGCAGGATTTCTATGCCACCCTTTCAGCAGCAATGCTGTCAAAGCAGCTCACGTGAAAAAGTTTAAAACAACAGGGGATTATAATACCTAAAAACTGGAACTAAAACCATATGCTGATGTTCACGAAACAGTTAATGTATCAAGGTGTGGGTTTTTTTTGCTTTTTGTTTGGCCTGGCTTGAACCACTGAAGATAAAAATATATATATTGCACTGATCATACAACATATATATATGGGGAGGGAGAGTCTTCCCTACTCCCCTGAGAGGTTCTCCTCTGGGTTTCAAATGGGGTGTGCCATGATGTGTCATGCTGCAGGACTAATAGAGGGAAAAAGAATTTTACAGCCCCCTTGAGCACACAGAATGTATTGGAAGTTTGGGTGTGACTCATGTTGCACAAAGGGATTTGCATGGGGTTGAGACAGATAGAGTAAGGGGCCTCCAGATTGTCATACTAGCCCTGTACCTTTAACCTCTATGCTAACCTTTATCTATCATCTGAAGTTTACACTGATACAGCTTAGGTTACATGCTGCTTACAACTCCCTCCTCCTCACATTTTCGCTGGACCTTGAGGCATGAGGTCATCTTGGATGTGTCTTTTGAGAACAAGTGTAAGTGAGGCTTCTCCAACGAGCTAGCCAGCTAGGACTATAAAACCCTTTCCTATCAGGAGTAAAAAGGTAAAGGTAAAAGTACCCCTGACCATTAGGTCCAGTCGTGACTGACTCTGGGGTTGCGGCGCTCATCTCGCTTTATTGGCTGAGGGAGCTGGCGTACAGCTTCCGGGTCATGTGGCCAGCATGACTAAGCCGCTTCTGGCGAATCAGAGCAGCGCACGGAAATGCCGTTTACCTACCTGCTGGAGCAGTATCTATTTATCTACTTGCACTTTGATGTGCTTTCGAACTGCTAGGTTGGCAGAAGCTGGGACTGAGCAACGGGAGCTCACCCCGTCGCGGGGATTTGAACTGCCGACCTTCTGATCAGCAAGTCCTAGGCTCTGTGGTTTAACCCACAGTGCCACCCCTTAATAAACATAAGCATACTTATGGTATACTAAGTCTCAGATGAAATACCTTTCAACTAATGGTATGCTCCAAGCAAGGATTCCTTTAAATAAAGTTAACTTCTTCTGTTGCATACAAACTCTATATTCTAACAAAGAATGACTGGTACTCTTCGTTGGCTCCTGACCACTGTCTCTGGTGCCCTCCCATGCCCATGAAGTAGCCCTTCCTGGTGGAGAATACAATACCCCACTCAAAAGGACGGGGCACTGCTTCCCATCTTCTCTTGCTCACCCCCTTCATCTCCCTGGCCCCTCTTGCTCTGGAGGTGAGGGCCTGGTTGGCTTCCAGCTGGCCCCCTGCCACCAGCCTCCTGGGGCAGCATCCTCTCCTGCCGCCGGGTGCTGCACACACAATGCTGCAGAGTCTCAGCGCCTTTTGTCAAGCTGATTAGAGGCCCCCTCCAACAAACATCAAAGCTTCAATTAACACGGCCCGCTTGCAACCCTCTTGCAGAACTCTGATAAGAATAGAATTTTCGCTTGGAAAATGGATTTTTATTTAGTTGTGTGTACGTTTCAGTAAATGACCTACTCGGTACGGCAGCAGAGAGACTCCGGGGACAATTAGGGTCCTCGTTGGGAGCTGGTTATCTGAAGGAAACAGGCACATTGCTATTTAGCTGTCTAATATCCTGGTAGGAGGGGAAACCAAATTAAAAAATGGCCTCTCTTTTCTTAACCATTTGAATCTGAAGGAGAGGGCTCCTCTCTCTCTCTCTCTCTCTCTCTCTCTCTCTCTCTCTCTCTCTCACACACACACACACACACACACACACACACACACTTCTCTCTCTCTCTCTTTCTTTCTTTCTTTCTTTCTTTCTTTCTTTCTTTCTTTCTTTCTTTCTTTCTTTCTTTCTTTCTTTCTGACTTTCCTCCAGGAGGCTTTCCCTCTCTGAAACCCCGACTTTTATGTGTGTGGTCCAATGTTCTGAGGAACAGAAAGACAAGGGGGAGAGAGGATCAGCTGGGTCTGCAGCATAGATGAGGGCCAGGCAGCTGTCTCCAGGGGGTGCCAGGAGGTGGGGTGCGGCTCGACATTGTGCCCTCTGCTGGGCACCCCAGGGCACTGTCGGTCCTGGCATGGAATGAAAAGCAAAGTGGGAGTATGGTACTGGACTCACCAAACAAGGAGGTTGAGCTGGGTGAAGAGCTGGGTGAAGCACAGCAGGATCAACAAGGGTCCATCTGGCCTCTGACATGCAGAAGACATCACTCCACCCCCCATCCCAGTAGTAGTAGGAAACATTTTCCAGCCCTTGGTGGGCAATCTTCCAGAGGCTGCATACCACTGGTGGGTGGAGCCAGGTGCAACACTGGACAGAGAATTCCACGTGACTCTTACCGTTTATGCAGTAGACTCATTCCAGCTACACACAATATGCACACATACTAATCTCACAGATCCCCACTCTCCACGTAGATAAGCCAGAGGCATTGTTGCGGTGTGAGGACACATTCCAGTCAGGCAAAATCATAGAACCACAGAAGTGTAGAGTTGGAAGGGACCCCGAGGATGAACCCTGAAGAGCATCTCCAGGCACTGAGATCCAGCACTGAGGGCCTTCTGGCAGTTCCCTCACCACAAGAAGTGAAGTTACAGGGAACCAGGCAGAGGGTCTTCTCAGTAGCCACGCCTGCCCTGTGGAGCACCCTCCCATCAGATGTCAAGGAAATATCTGACTTTTAGAATACATCTGAAGGCAGTCCTGTATACAGAAGTTTTTCATGGTTGATGTTTTACTGTGTTTGATGGTTTAATTTGTTGGAAGCTGCCCAGAGTGGCTTGGACAGGCCAGTCAGATGGGCAACCAACCAACCAACCAACCAACCAACCAAATAATAATTTAGTCCAGGGCTGCAATACAGGAATCTTTTGCCCAACATGGGACTTGAACCCACAACCCTGAGGTTAAGAGAATCATGCTCTACTGACTGAGCCATCCCAGCATTTGAAGAGGGGGCAGAGCAGCATGAGTGAAGGGATATGGCCTGGGGAAAATCCTGGGGGCCAGATAGAGAGGTGTCAAGGGCCACATTTGTCTCTAGGAGCTGAGGTCCTGCATCCTTAACTCTAAACGCAAATGAGCCCCATTGGCTTCTGAATGGGCGGCAACCATCAAGGAGAGGAGGAGGCTACAGTTGAGTGGTGGAGCACCTGTTTGGCATGTTGAAAGTCACAGGTTCAATCCTCTGACTGCAAAATGGCCAAGTGGCCAGTCTTTGGAAAGGCCTCTTGCTGCCTAAGACCCAGTAGAGTTGGCTGACCATCAGAAGAGATCATATTGGGCTTCTCAATGGACATCAGCCTGACCTGGTTCAGGCAGCTTCTTCCTTTGTTCCTTAATGCTAAGAGATCTGGGGAAGCCGCCTGAATCTCCTGTCTGCCTGCCAGTCTCTCAGTCACAGCTGCTCCCCTCACCACAGCTTAGCTGCAAATGTAGCCATCAGCAACAAGTGTTCTTCATTTTCTGACGCCAAACAAATCTGTGTAGCTGAGCGTCCTGCTGGCAGCCAGCAAGAGGCAAAATTAGCAGGGCTTTTTTCCATTTTCTAAAAAATAAAATGGAGCACTCCAACACTGCAGGACCTTTGCATGTGAACTTGAGAAGGCTGATTGCCCTATCAGAGGAGGCGTAGGACTTTGTGTTTGGGGGAAACCCCTCTGAGATGCATCATGGAGACTGCACGTGGGGACAGGGAGACTTCATGATTAAGCAAGAGCTGTACTATTAATCATATTCTGCCTTTTCCTCAAGGAAGCTGAAGGCAGTATGCATGGTTTGTCTGCCCTTCTGCCTCACAACAGTACTGTGAAGTAGGGCTGGGCAACAGCTGATTTTCAACGTCATGATATATCACCAGCTAAACATCACGGTACACCAATATATCACAATGTCTGAAATAAGGATGGTGCTATGAAGAGGCATTGGTTGGCTTTATGGTTTTTCCCACATTGTGATTTTTGCATAGCACACAAACATACACATTTCACGATATATTGCCTGGTCCAAAATTATGAAACCGATATCATAGAATCATAGAATCATAGAGTTGGAAGAGACCACAAGGGCCATCGAGTCCAACCCCCTGCCAAGCAGGAAACACCATCAGAGCACTCCTGACATATGGTTGTCAAGCCTCTGCTTAAAGACCTCCAAAGAAGGAGACTCCACCACACTCCTTGGCAGCAAATTCCACTGTCAAACAGCTCTTACTGTCAGGAAGTTCTTCCTAATGTTTAGGTGGAATCTTCTTTCTTGTAGTTTGGATCCATTGCTCCGTGTCCGCTTCTCTGGAGCAGCAGAAAACAACCTTTCTCCCTCCTCTATGTGACATCCTTTTATATATTTGAACATGGCTATCATATCACCCCTTAACCTCCTCTTCTCCAGGCTAAACATGCCCAGCTCCCTTAGCCGCTCCTCATAAGGCATCGTTTCCAGGCCTTTGACCATATTGGTTGCCCTCCTCTGGACACGTTCCAGTTTGTCAGTGTCCTTCTTGAACTGTGGTGCCCAGAACTGGACACAGTACTCCAGGTGAGGTCTGACCAGAGCAGAATACAGTGGCACTATTACTTCCCTTGATCTAGATGCAATACTCCTATTGATGCAGCCCAGAATTGCATTGGCTTTTTTAGCTGCCACGTCACACTGTTGGCTCATGTCAAGTTTGTGGTCAACCAAGACTCCTAGATCCTTTTCACATGTACTGCTCTCAAGCCAGGTGTCACCCATCTTGTATTTGTGCCTCTCATTTTTTTTGCCCAAGTGCAATACTTTGCATTTCTCCCTGTTAAAATTCATCTTGTTTGTTTTGGCCCAGTTCTCTAATCTGTCAAGGTCGTTTTGAAGTGTGATCCTGTCCTCTGCGGTGTTAGCCACCCCTCCCAGTTTGGTGTCATCTGCAAATTTGATCAGGATGCCCTTGAGTCCATCATCCAAGTCGTTGATAAAGATGTTGAATAAGACCGGGCCCAAGACAGAACCCTGTGGCACCCCACTAGTCACTCTTCTCCAGGATGAAGAGGAACCATTAATGAGCACCCTTTGGGTCCGGTCAGTCAGCCAGTTACAAATCCACTGAGTGGTAGCATAGTCAAGATCACATTTTACCAGCTTCTTTACAAGAATATCATGGGGCACCTTGTCAAATGTCTTGCTGAAATCAAGGTAGGCTACTTCCACTGCGTTGCCTTCATCTACCAGGCTTGTAATTCTGTCAAAAAATGAGATCAGGTTAGTCTGTCATGACTTATTTTTCAGAAATCCATGCTGACTATTGGTGATCACAGCATTCCTTTCTAGGTGCTCACAGACTGTTTGCTTAATGATCTGCTCCAGAATCTTCCCTGGTATTGATGTCAGACTGACTGGGCGGTAATTATTTGGGTCCTCTCTTTTCCCCTTTTTGAAAATAGGGACAACATTTGCCCTCCTCCAGTCTGCTGGGACTTCGCCTGTTCTCCAGGAATTCTCAAAGATGACTGCCAAGTTCTGAGATCACATCTGCCAGTTCTTTTAATACTCTTGGATGCAGTTCATCTGGCCCTGGAGACTTGAATACATCTAGACTAGCCAAGTATTCTTGTACTATCTCCTTAGTTATTCTGGGCTGTGTTTCCTCTGCTGAATCATTTGCTCCAAATTCTTCAGGTCGGGCATTGTTTTCTTTATCGGAGAAAACTGAGGCAAAGAAGGCATTGAGGAGTTCAGCCCTTTCTGTGTCCCCTGTTTGCATTTCACCATCTTCTCCTCTGAGTGACCCCACTAAATATGGACTTCAAACTGGTTTGGGACAATATACTGATATATCACCCAGCCCTGCTCTGCGGTAGCTTGGATCAGAGGTTTTCATCCTTTTTGAGTCCGTGACTCCCATGACCAACTACATTCTTTCTGTGGCTCCTGTGTGAAGAAATGTGCTCCAGACCTCAGGAGCCCAGTTATGTCACCTCTTGCCTGCAGAGCTGGCAGCCCCTCAGCCTTTTTCGAACACCCTCCCTTGTGAAGTGTTCCCTCAGCCTCCTCTCCCCTCTCCTTGGAGGTTCTCCAGACAGCTGCTGCAGCAGCCCCTGGTTCCTGTGGCACCCCTGACCATCATTTGAGGCACCTCACTGTGCCATGGCACACTGGTTGAAAACCACTGGCTTAGGTGAAAAGAGAGAGAGAGAGAGAGAGAGAGAGAGAGAGAGAGAGAGAGAGAGGAGAGACTGGCCCAAACCCATCCAATGTACCACTTCATGGCTTAGGGCAGCCTTTCTCAACCTGTGGGTCCCCAGATGTTGTTGAACTACAACTCACATCACCCCTAGCTAGCAAGGCCAGAGCTCAGGGATGGTGGGAGTTGTAGTCCAACTACATCTGGGGACCCACAGGTTGAGAACCATTGGCTTACGGGCTGGGACTTGAACCCAAGTTTCTGCAGTTAGGTTTTGTGAGTGTGAGGTGGATTGGATACGCACGAGGCTGTGAGCATTGCCTGGTGTGTGTCTATGCTTGTGTGTATATGTGAACATAGAGGCTGAGTGCCAACCCTCTGAACAAGGAGGCAGGCACCTCTTTTGGGTCAGTAGGTGAGTGCCTTGTGGCACTGACTTCCAGCTCTCCAACACATTTTGTTTCGTAGCAAATTGCATCCTTGTGTTTCTGAAGCAAGGACACACCTGTTGCTTCCAGGGACCGCAGAGACAAGGGAAAGAAGAACTGCACATTAATGATGGTCCAGTTCTAAAAACTGGACAGGAGGTAAATGGTTTGCCTTGCACACCATAACCAGTGCCAGGCAAATGGGGGAGAGCAGAGATGAGTTATGTATTAGTCAGACCCGTTTTTCTCTGGCATCCACTGAAGTCCTTCCAGACAGGATTGATGGAAGTCAAAAATTTGAATAAGATGTAAAAGTATGTTTAATTACTGTTGAAAATGATATGTTTAAAAACTAATAAAAATTATATATATATATATGTCCTTCCTCTTTGAAGTGGAGATCTTTATCCTACTCTGCATCTGCATTGCAGCAATATGTAACTCTTTTTCTATAAGCAACTGTTTTTAGTTCAATTTGCTTTATTTTATTTATTAAGTTTCTCTACCACCCTTCATCCAAGGATCACAGGGTGGTTTACAATATAAAAACACAAAAATACATATGATAGTGACAAGAAAAACAATACCCCCTACTGTTTAAAAGGCCACAGGTTGTTTAGCTAAAGACCTGGGAGAAAAGGAATGCTTTTGCTTGGTGTATAAGATATGTAGCAAAGGTGCCAGGCGAGCGTTCCTGAGGAGAGCATTCCAAAAGTGGGGAGCCATCATAAAAGGGGCCATTCCTGTATCACCACCCTTTGGAGGCACATGAAGAAGGGTTTCAGATTATCACCACAGGGTCCAGGTCAGTTCATAAGGGGAGAGGTGACCCTTGAGGTATTGCAGTCCTGAGCAATAATTGTTTTCATACTTGTTTTACAGTTGTAACTGTTTTGGTTGCTTTGCAGTTGCATCTTTTATTGTTGTGACATGCCCTCAGACCTTCTAATTTATTTTATTTACATCCCACTGTTTTGCTCCCAAGGAATTCAAGGTGGCACACATAGTTCTTGCTCCTCTTTTACTTTCCACAACAACCGTGTGAGGTAGGTCAGGCCGAGAGGACTGGTCCACGGTCACCCAGTGAGCTTCATGGCTGAGTGGGGAGTTGAACTCTGGTTTCCCAGGTCCCAGTCCAACACTCTAACCACTACACCAGACTGGCTGTGAGGGGTGGAGAAGAAATCTAATAAAATGAATGAACAAATAAATGAATGAGTTCAGAGCAGTGTTCCTGTCCTGTTCCTGCTGCTCTCCTTCTCTTCAATCACTGCTGGCCAGGGCTGTCTTAATCATATGTGGTGCCAGGGTGCAAAGGCGCGCAGGTGCCAGTCCCAGGCACGCAGGAGGGTGTAGCCGGTCGGTTGCCCCTGAACTCACGGCGCAGAGCTGCCCACAGCAGAAGAGCCTGTTGTGGAGCTCTGACTGACAGACAGGCTCTTCCCCCGACTCAACTTTCAGGCCCCGGACTCTTGGCCTGGCGCTCCTGAGAGTCCAGTGCCCGGGTGCCCTGCACCCCTAGTGCCTATGGGTATGACGGCCCTGCTGCTGGCTTCCAGTTGAGAAAGGAAGCAAGTTCAGGACCAGCTCTCACTGTAGCCTCTTCTGTTTCTATGGCAGGGAATCTTGCTGCAGAACTCCATGATGGGAATTGCAGATCTCATGGGAAGCAAGATCATCAAAGCATTAGCTGTGGCAGGTTGCTTTTTGGATGGCCATGGGATGAAAACATTTTAACAAGTGTCTGGTTTGAATTGCAGTGAAAGAAAACAAGAAAACCCCCTATGCTTTGTGAACCAGGAGCATTTCCTCTGTGCATGTCATTTTTCTGGAAAGTTCAAAGAGGATAACTGCATCCCAGAGATTTCCCATCCATCCTTCATCCTAGCAATTCTGCCCCTTCCTTCTGTGTCTGCTGAGGCCCAGTGAAGCAGGCCCTCTTTTCTGTTTAGCTGAACATGTTTTTGCTCTGTTTGCCTGGCCAGGATCTCACTCTCGCTGCTCTGTTGCTGGAGGAGGGGAAGTGATGTTTGTTGCAATGCGCCGAGGGGAATGGCTGTTGATGCTACAAAAACAGCCTTGTCAATGGAGGATAGAGAGAAAAACCTCTCCACCTATTCATCAAAGCACCTGCCTCTCCCACTCCAAGGCCAAGCAAAACAATAACAACCGCGCAGCGCTGAAAGTTAATATGAAGCCAGACAACCGTTTTAATAACTGGAAAGGTTTGAAAAAAAAAGCCTCTCCTAGCTTCGTTGCAACCTCTTGCCAGCAGTCTGGGAGACCCAAAGTACCATGACTGTGTATTGATTCAATTATTCTCTACAATGTAATACTCTGCATTTGTGTGATAGCAACAAACAGAGTTGAAAGACATACAAAAATAAATGATCTGAAAGTTAATATGGCTGAATGAACAGCACTGAATAAGAGGATAGCGCGGTTTGGTTTTACATTGTAAAATCAATAGCGTGCAGAACAATGTCCTAACTTTCTCCAGGGAGCCTGGAGAGGACCCGGCTGAATCGATCACTATGCAAATTAATTGAATTCATGGAATCCACATCGTCGGGTAATTGATGCTTCTTATAATTACCTCCGAGTTATGAGCTTTTAGGGGGATTGCATTGATTCCAGCAAACAGAGAAAGAGAGAGACAGAGACGGCATTCCTGGAACTGCAAAAAGACAGTGCATTCAGTTAAGGACTTAATATACAGAGAAGGTGCCACAGAACTGATTGATGCACTTGCTTGGTGCTTTCTAAAGACAGGGCCCCTGAAGGACCTTCTTCTGGTTTTATCTTTCAGAAGATAGGGAAGCTTGTTCTGAAGTTAACCTTTAGAGAAATTCCTACATTATTAAGGAAACCCAGCCTTCTCCTATTCCTGTATGACCTCAGCTTGAAAGGAGTTCCATAAAATTGTTCAAATCTCTCTCTCTCTCTCTCTCTCTCTCTCTCTCTCTCTCTCTCTCCACACACACACACAGAGAGAGAGCGAGAGAGCATAATACTATACTATATATATATATATATAGCTTTTTTACCTCCAATGTCAGTGGCTTCTGAATAACAGTTGCTGGCAATTGCAGGAAAGCTGAATGCTGTTGAACTCACAGACATCTGGTAGGTGACTATGAGAATAGGATGTTAGACTAGATGGGCCACTAACTTGATCTGATGGATCTTCTTATGTTATTTTATTTGTAGCAGGTAGTACAATTTTTCCTGTGACCGGTGCATTTCCCTTGAGGACTCCAGGACCCTATTCATTTGGGTGTCTAGTCTGAGTGATTAGAATCTGCATTGAAGAGAAGCCTCACAGAGCAAAGAGGTGGAGGACGCAGCTTGCTGCCTGGCTTCCAATCTTGAGAAGAGCCTCAGTGCCTGAATGTTTCGAAGGGGCCTTTGCTTCATGAGCATCCCAAACTTGCAGCAGGCACACATTTCTAGAGTGATCAACTTTCATAGGCCAGCATGGAATCAAGAGTCAAAGCTACAAGGGACGGATCTCATGGTTTTTTCAGAAGTTTGCTTTTCTTCCCGAACAACGCAAGGCATTAGTAGAGGAACAGAAGAGCACTGTGCTCTCCTCACCTCTCCTCATATGGGAGATTTCTGCATGTTCTCTTCCCTCGTGGGTCAGGATCCTTTGTAGTAGAGAGCTCCAGGGAGTTCTTTGAAGCAGAAGGATTTGCCTCTTCACATGTGCAGTCAGAGTCAGGCACACATCTGGAATGGACACAGCTGGAGCCTGCTGCTCTCCCTGCAAAGGGTCTGTGAAGTTCTGTGCTAGCAAAACCTGTCTCTTGTTCTCTGCGTCTGCACTTTGATTTGAGAGCAAACATATTCGGCTTTTATTTTTTTTTAACAGCCTGGAAGGGGAAATGTTTCAGTTTGTTGCTTTTTGGTGGGCCAAGCATGTCCTGGACTGGAGCAATGGTGGTTATGGGGCAGCCAAGCCAGGATCCTTATTCTTGAAGGGGAATGTTATTAAAATGAGGAGCAAGAGAACTCTGCTTCATAGATGTTTGAGAATGTTAACTTGCCCTTGCACTCCATAGAGATGCTCAAGGGCATAGGAAAAAGAGCTGCTGGATCAGGCTAGACACCCATCTAGTTCAGCATCCTCTTTTCACAGAGACCAACTAGATGCCTATGGGAAGCCAGCAAGCAGGGCTTGAGCACAATAGTCTTCTCCTGCTTGTGATTCCCAGCAACTGGAATTCAGAGGTATGCCACCTCTGATCTTGGAGGTAGTCTAGTATATAGTCATCATGACCAGCAGCCATTGATAGCTTTATGCCTTCATCCCTAGGCAGGGAAGTCATATATCTACATAGGTTTTTATGAGGTTACAGAACAGCTTGGTGGGTGGGATAAAGGTAAAGGTAAAGGGATCCCTGACCATTAGGTCCAGTTGTGGCTGACTCTGGGGTTGCGGCGCTCATCTCGCTTTATTGGCCGAGGGAGCCGGTGTACAGCTTCCGGGTCATGTGGCCAGCATGACTAAGCCACTTCTGGCGAACCAGAGCAGCACACGAAAATGCCGTTTACCTTCCCGCTGGAGCGGTACCTATTTATCTACTTGCACTTTGACGTGCTTTTGAACTGCTAGGTTGGCAGGAGCAGGGACTGAGCAATGGGAGCTTACCCAGCTGCGTGGATTTGAACCACCGACCTTCTGATTGGCAAGTCCTAGGCTCTGTGGTTTAACCCACAGCGCCACCTGTGTCCCTTGGTGGGTGGGATAGACCAGCACAAAAAACAGCTGTGCTGTTGAGAAGGAAGGAAGGAAGGAAGGAAAGAAGGGTACCCACTGCAGATGGTTGCCAGCACCTGTCTTGCTGCCCCTCCCTCCTTCTCACCAGTGCTGGCTCTCTGCTTCCTTGGCAAGTTGTGTAAACAGGAAGACAAATTTCTTTTCTTTTTTTTCTTTTCTCTCTCTCTCTTTTTTAATTCAGGAGCGATAATAGTCTTACACAGCACATTCTTTAAGGAAAAAGGATTGGCAATGGAGCTTCAGTGGACTAATTAGATTAAGTTGATGAGCTCATCAGTAATGTGGGTAATTAAGAGCAAGAGCTAATTGTGGATTGCTAGGTACCTGGTGCTAACCTCTCTGCCTGTCCCCAGACACAGGTGATGGTTTGGACAGGAAGGAAGGCCACTGGGATGGGCTGCCCTGGAGCCAAGGTCTGCTTTAACTGTAACAGTCTTCCCCAATCTGGTGCCCTCCAGATGACTTAGAATACAATACTCATAAACCTGGTAGCCACCGTGGTATCCTTTGGGATAAAGGGCATGGTATTAATTTAACAAACAAACAAATCAAACAAGGAACCTCCACCAGCCTGGTCTTAATGGGATTTGCAGTCCAAAATATCTGGAGGGTGCAAGGTTGGCAAAGGCAGCTTTGGAAGGAGACACTTCACCTGTGCTAATTAATGAAGAGGCTGCAAAGGTAAACCTGCTGTTCAGGTCGTGGGCTTGAATAATGCAAGATTATGCTTTAATCTGGGGAACTGTAGTTCAGTGAGTGCATAAGGGAGGGATAGGGGAACCCAGGAACCTCTAGACCAGGGCAGTCCAACTTTTCATACCAAGTGGGCGACAAGAGCACCTTGATATAGAACCTGAGGGTTGCACACTGCCTTTTTGTATGGGCAGGTGTGTGTGTACGTGTGTGTGGCCAAATTTTTATTTCCCTGCCAGCCCTCATGCTGTCTTCCCAAAGTGTGTGGCTGGGCTTTGGGAAGGAGGCCTGATGCTCTGGCAGGGTCCTAGAGTCCACCCACCACATTCCCAAAGCTGGGAAAGCACTAACTAGGCTTTGGAAAGAAGGTGGGAGGACCTTGTCAGAGCCCTCACGCCTCCTTCCCAAAGCCCAGCACATTGCTTCCCCGGCTTTGGGAAGGCAATGTGAGGGCTGCGGTGCAAAAAAAGAGAGAAAAAGGCATTGAGGGTTACACACATCTGTCATGCTATGTGTTGGACCATCCTGTTCTAGATGCTGTGGACTCCAGCTCCCGTCACCTACAACCATTATTCATGCTGACTGAGGCTGATAGGAGCAGAAGTCCAACAATGTCTGGCAATTAGGAAGAGTCCTGAAGCCAGATCTAGTCCATTATTGTGTTTTCATAGTGGCCAACCAGATGGTGAAAAGCTAAAAGGTAAAGGACCCTTGGACAGTTAGGTCCAGTCAAAGGTGACTATGGGGTTGCAGCACTCATCTCGCTTTCAGGCCGAGGGAGCCAATGTTTGTCCACAGACAGCTTTCTGGGTTATGAGGCCAGCATAACTAAACTGCTTCTGGTGCAACAGAACACCGTGACAGAAGTCAGACTGCACAGAAACGCTGTTTACCTTCCTGCTGCGGCGGTACCTATTTATCTACTTGCAATGGTATGCTTTTGAACTGCTAGGTTGGCAGAAGCTGGGACAGAGCAACGGGAGCTTACCTGTCATGGGGATTCGAACTGCTAATCTTCGGATTGGCAAGCACAAGGAGCTCAGTGGTTTAGACCACAGCACCGTCCACACACAATAGGAAGCCCCCAAGCAGGACCTGAGTGCCATAGAACTCTCCTATCTTGTGATTCTTAGCGATTGGAGGTAGGACTCTGTAACAGAAGCTGTTGGAGCTACTGTGCCCATGCTTCCCATGGGGCAAAACTGTAACGGGTAAACTGGTTGAGGCATCTGTTGCTGAATTTGCTGGCTGCCTTTAAGGACCATGGACAGCTCTTCAGTCTCCAGCATGCTGGAGGTTCTCTCTTTATTAAAATATATTCAAAATTTGGTGGCTTTCGTGGCTGATCGTTATTTAAAGCTGTGGCATTTCTCTTCTTCAAATTAACACAAAGCATATATCCATGTCTACTGGGTTGTGCTGAATTTTATAACATTTCAAGAATAATTTTGCTGTTGATGAGATCCTTAATCTCAGGGCAAGAATCTTGGGTGAGTGGGTGGGGGAAAGCATATTTTATCTCTTTATATTTACCTTTTTGGAAATGTACACAGAGGAGCAAGGAGAAGTGAATAGCTCTTTATTAAAATATAAAGCATTAAATATGTACCAAAAAAGTCAATCCAGCTTTTAATTAGAAGACGTTGTGAATGGCACAAAAGGGAAGTTGATTATCCCAACAAAGGAGGGCACACTGTTGCAGTCTTCCTCTGACAACTGGCTGTGAGATTGAGTTGCCACCTCGGAGTCATGCACTGTGATGAACTTGTGAAGGTCCCTGGGGAGAGTCACAGCTCCCTGGTTCTACTGGGGACACTGGGTGGTTTTCAGCTCAGATCTACTCAGAGTAGACCAATTGAAATTAATTAGTTTGCTTGTCATATCCATTAACTTCAATGCACCTGCTCTGAGTAATACTACCACTGGATATAGCCCACTTAGCATGTCTGAGAATACCAAGTTAAGCTCTCATTGCAAAAGACCCAGAGTTTAATGAGGCAGGGGGTGAGGCTGCACCCTGAGAGGTGAACTGGCAAATGGTTGATGCCGTTAAAGGTGTCAGATGGGGAGATGGGCAAATACAGCTTGTGCCAGGGCTGCGTATTGCAGCGGGGAGTTCTCTTCCACATACCGGATTGAAATGAGCATGCATACCTTGTGCAAGAGATGTTTCCACTGGATTGCTGCTGATGTTAATTGGGGATGGAGGCAATTCTGTTTTTCTGGCTGAAATGCCTTGGAACAGCCATAGGTGCTCTCAAGGGAAATCAGCACCCTTTACCTTTTCAATCCCTGCTTTGCACCTGATCTGGTCAATTTTCTGCAACAGACCACCCCGCCTCTCTTCCTCTCCCTTCCGCATTCTCTCCATTTCGTATCTCTTCTCCACTCTCACTTTACTAAATAGCCTCACCTCGGAGCCACTTTGGGGTCATTCCTGGTGTCTTATTGATTCCACTTCTTGGTCTTTTGCCAACCCCCTTCTCTCTCCTCCCAAACCCCCTTCTGCCGCTTTCCGTATATTTGCGGGATTTCTTTTCCTTTTTGTCTTACAAGGGGTTTTGGCTCCCCTCGCTCCCTCGCGGCTCCTCAATTTGTTTTTCTCATTGTCTGTCAATGTTTTTACCTGCTGCCAGGCCGGCTCCTTCTGCTGCAATTTCTTGCACTTGATTTTTCTCCCTGTCTCCAAGGTTACGTAAGGAGGAGGCCTATTTCCCAGCCCAGCCCAGCCTTAGCGCAGGGCTCCTTTGCCCCAAATGTACTTTTGCTCAGGAATCCTGCATGCAGCCATCTCTGGGTGGGCACAAACCAACAGCCTTTTGGTTAAGAGCCACATACACCGACCCATTCTTCTTCTTCTTGTTATTGTTATCCCAAAATCCTCCCATGGGAGCCCATGATGGTGAGCATCTTAAAAATATCTGTACAATAAAAATGTATGTAAAATACAGGGTTGTAAACTAAATACGGATAAAACCAGCAGCCGAGATTTCGACAAATGTTCATGCCTCATAGGTCAGGGCGAATAAATATGTCTTGCCTAAATGCCAACAATACAGGGGACTAGTGCATCACACCAGGAAAAGAGTGCCACAAATAGGGTGCCACCACAGAGAAGGCCCTGTTGCAAGACACCAACCCACATGCCACACTGAGTGGCACCCCACCAAGATGGCCACTGGTCTCAAAACATGTCCTAGCAGGTATTGAGGTAGGTGATCCTGTACGTAAGTACAGTGGTACCTTTGGTTAAGAACTTAATATGATCGGGAGGTCTGTTCTTAACCTGAAACTGTTCTTAACCTGAAGCACCACTTTAGCTAATGGGGCCTCCCGCTGCTGCTGCGCCGCCGGAGCACGATTTCTGTTCTCATCCTGAAGCAAAGTTCTTAACCCGAGGTACTATTTCTGGGTTAGCGGAGTCTGTAACCTGAAGCGTCTGTGACCTGAAGTGTCTGTAACCCGAGGTACCACTGTGCTTAGGATCTGGGCCATTTGAATATTTGTACATCGGTACCAAAACCTTGAATTGATCCCAAAAGCAGCCAGTGCATTGCATTAAGGGAAAATGATAATATGGCCCTGTCTTGATGCCCTGTTTAACAGCCTGGTGGCACCAGCTGTAACTTCCAGGCCACATTCAAGGGAAGTCCCATGCAGAGCACATTATAGTAGTCCAATTGTGAAATTACTACAGCATAGATTTATATGGCTGGTGTATTTCAGCCTAGGAGCTGGGCATAGGTACTCCTTGCCACTCAAGCCACCTGAGCCTCAAGTGACCATTTTGAACCATGGAGAACACCCAAGCCATGTACTTGCTACTTCAGGGGGATTGCAACACCAACGAGAACAGGTTGCCTCCCTAAATCCTGGACATGATAAGAACCTACCCACAGCACCTCCATCTTATTAGCTTTAGTTTTTTGTCTCCCATCTAGCCTGCCACTGCTTCCAAAGATTGGCACAGCCTCTCCCGATTCAGATGGATATTCAATAGCATGTTGAATAGAACAGACCCCTGTGGGACCCTGTGGCACAAATGCCATCATCTCAGAAAGCAGTCTGACAATGCCTCTTTCTGGTGGCAGCCCTGAAAGAAGGGCCAGAGCCCCCTGGAAAACACTTGCTGTCTCTCCAATGTCCGCCCCGTGAAAATCTCTCCAGGAGGCCTGTGTGTTCAGTGGTGCTGAATGCTGCTGAGAGAACAAGCTGGGTCACACACTCCCCCTGTTCCTCTCCTAATAAACGCCATCAGCCAATGCAACCAATGCAGTTTTCCTGTGATATCCAGGATGACATGGGTCTGGATCATCCACTTCATTCAGGCTTGCTAGAAGATCTCCACTCTTTCGATCACCCTGTCTAGGAAGGGAGCATCTGCATCTGAGTGATAGTTGTCTAAGCTTAAGGGTTGAGGTGGGGGGTCCCTCTTTGGGAGAGGCCACCCCACCCCACCTTTCAGGCATCAATCTCTCCTGCAGCAAGTTACGAACTATTGCTTGGACCCACTAAGTCAGCCTCTCTCTGTTAGGTGGGCAAAGATTGAGAGAAGATGTGTTGGCCTAACCCCTGCAGGAATCCCACCCACAGCCTCAGTCTGCAGTAGCTGAAATTAATCTTGCGTATTCCCTTGGGAGGTGGGGCAGGGATAGAAATGAAACGAACTGTCGTCACAAGGGCCAGTTTATCCACCCCTGGTTTAAGCCAATAAGTATCGATCCACTGATTGAGATTAGCCAGCTGAAGCTTTAGCTGATTTGTTTGTTGTTGTTGTTGTTGTTGTTGTTTAGACGTGTCTGACTCTTTGTGACCCCATGGACCAGAGCACGCCAGGCACTCCTGTCTTCCACTGCCTCCTGCAGTTTGGTCAAAGTCATGCTGGTAGCCTCGAGAACACTGTCCAACCATCTTGTCCTCTGTCATCCCCTTATCCTTGTGCCCTCAATCTTTCCCAACATTAGGGTCTTTTCCAGGGAGTCTTCTCTTCTCATGAGATGGCCAAAGTATTGAAGTCTCAGCTTCAGGATCTGTCCTTCCAGTGAGCACTCAGGGCTGATTTCCTTAAGAATGGAAAGGTTTGATCTTCTTGCAGTCCATGGGACTCTCAAGAGTCTCCTCCAGCACCAGAATTCAAAAGCATCAATTCTTCGGTGATCAGCCTTCTTTATGGTCCAGCTCTCACTTCCATACATCACTACTGGGAAAACCATAGCTTTAACTATACGGACCTTTGTTGGCAAGGTGATGTCTCTAGCTGATTTGTTAGCATGGACCAATTTTAACAAACGGGGCTGCAAGGGACAGGCACTCCCACCCCACATCCAATCAAAAGCTATTTTGGTCGTAGTGCGCTACTGAAACAGGGGACGGCAATTAAATATTAAAAGTTGCCCTTTGCTTTTCACTGCATCTGAGTAGGGTTTCTCAGGTGGGGACTGCAAACCTCAGCAGTACATAGGAGCAGACAAAGGTCCAAGGCACCTTCTTCATTTCAGTTCAGGGGCTTGCTGTTTGCCTGCCCCCTTCACTGCTAAGTCATATTCGCCAGGCAGTCAAAAGATGGCAGTGTAGCACCAGTTCAGTGCCAGGGGAAGGCAGGCAGCGAGTGACAAGGGATGTGGTTTGTGAGGAAAGAAACAGGACAGCAAATGACTCTCCTTCTGCCTGGACCCTTAGAAATGCTATCATGGAAATGTATGGTGCACCCACCTTTAAAATAACATATATGCAGCTGCAATCTCTGGCTCTCTCTCGCTCTCCACTCCCTGGTTGAAAAAAAGGATATAATGCAGGAAGGAAAGGAAAAGGGCAAACTAATTCGATCAGGAAAAAGCAACTCTGTAGGTCTATTAGACTAACAACAACAAAAGGACATTATTTTTCTAATCTGGTGAATTGTTTAGGAGTTTAGAGTACTCCCTTGTGAAAAAGGGTTTGTAGCTTGGACTTTTGGCTTAAATAAAGGCTCATACCCACCACCCCCAACAACAACAACAACAACAACAACAACAACAACAACAACAACAATAATAATAGTAATTTATTTATACCCCACCCATTTGGCTGGGTTTCCCCGGCCACTCTGGGTGGCTTGCAACAGAACACTAAAATACAATAAACTATTAAACATTAAAAGCTTCCCCAAACAGGGCTGCCTTCAGATGTCTTCTAAAAGTTTGGTAGTTGTTTTTCTCTTTGACATCTGGTGGGAGGGCTTTCCACAGGGCGGGTGCCACTACCGAGAAGGCCCTCTGCCTGGTTCCCTGTAACTCCCACCCAGTGTGGAGACATTATTCATAAACCGATAGAGTGGCCTTCACCAAACAGATGTCATCCAGTTGTTTTAGACTGCAACCCCCACTAGCCTTATCTCTGGCTGGGGCTGCTGGGAGTTGTAGTTCAAAACAGCTGAAGGGCATCAGGTTGGCAAAGGTTGCTCCAGAAGTTGTTATATGTAAACTGATCTTCCCTGAGCTACAGTGCTGCAGGGCTTTAAAGGACAAACTAGCACTTTGAGCTGTACCCAGATGCCAAGCAGCTACAGCCACCAGAGCTGGATATCCTAAAGGAGATGTATTTTACCTTGGCCACTGACTCATTTTCAAGGGCTGCCCCATATAAAGTACACTGAAGCAATCAGTCATAGAGGTGACAAAGGCATGAATGATACTTGCTGAATCCCAAAGACTCAGAAATGGTCATATATTGTGAATTCATTGTAGTGGATAAAGGACCATCTTGGACAGATTGGGTGCCCACTAGTCCACTGTATCAGCTTCAAGAGCACTCCTGGACTATGGATCTAAATTCGGTGAACTGATTCCATCAACAACAGGGAAGGAGACCTTGGCCCACTAAACTGTAGGGCACACCAAGTAAGATAAAGTAGAGATGGAGGCAGGCCTCATCAAGACCATGGCCAGCTCCCAGTGAACATGGTGTATTTGGCCTCAGCAGAAAGTTGGTGTTGTCTCAGCAGAGAGTTGGAGCCTTCTGAAGCCTGGCAAGGTCTGGTCTGCAGTTGGCCCTATCTTCTAGGAGGAACTGGTTGTGCTTTTGAAAGGGCGCTTTCCTGATTCTGTAACTGCTGGGTTTGATAAGGGGAGAGGAGCAGGAGCTGTTGCTGGCGACTCATCCTTGCAGGAAGACAGAAGGGCCACATCCTCAGGCTGGGAGGGTGCAGGATGAGATGCTAAAATTTCCTCCTGAGTGCAGCAGCCTATATCATGAAACATCTTTCCTTTAAAATATGCATAGATCGTTTTTCCAGCAGCTCAACTTGCTAACAAAAGATTAAGCACAAAGCAATATGTTCAAAAAAAGAGAGGAACAGAAAAGCACAATAGGCACTAAACCATCAGGAAACGATTGAAATAATTGCTGCAATAATACAAGGTTTCATGCTTTTTCTGAAGCCTTACTAGAGAATGGGACCTTGGGTTTGGTCACTGCTGAAATTCCCCTGGGGTGTGCTCTGAACTCAGTGCAGATGACAAGAGCCACTGCTGCCCTCTTCCTTGCTACAAAAGAGACACTCCATCATTTATTGTAGGTTTTGCATGCCAGTTTCTCCCATGATATTGCAATCACTATAAAATCAGATGAAATGGGTATTTATGTTTTTGACATACGTGTTTGGGGGTGGGGTGGGAACTTAATTTAATTTAATAAAGGCTTGCAGAGTCCTAGCAGAATGTTTGTGATGGACACTCAAATGATCTATCTATCATCTGTCTATCTATCTATGTATCTATCTATCTATGTATCTATCTATCTATCTATGTATCTATCTATCTATCATCTATCTATCATCTATCTATCTATCTATCTATCTATCTATCTATCTATCTATCTATCTATCTAATCTGCTTCTGCTTCCTGCACATAAACTGTCATGGACTTAGAAGCCACAATCCCTTTTAAACTGTTTCCAGCCCATTGGATTTCACTAATCACCTAAATTGAGCAGAATCACTGCAGAGAGGGACAAACCCCTTGCAGACATTTGTTCTGTGGACAGGCAAGTGAGTTAGTACATGCTTTTTTAATTTTATAAAAGGCCATTCCATGACATTTCCTCTAAGTACCACTAAGCCTGCTTGCAAATGGGTTAGGGAGGCGGTGGTTTCCTCTGTGGGATTGACATACGTGGGGAAGAGTACCCCGTGAAATAAAGAGTAGGGGGAGCAAAACAGAAGTCAAGGCTGCCCTCCTGAACGGATCTGTCGCAAACTGAAAATATCCTGTGCCCTTTGCCTCCTCCATATGAGACACGATCTTAGCCAAGCTCCATGGACCCACTTGGTGGGTTTGGTTATATTCAGGCGGGTGATGGTGTAGTCTCTTGCCTTGCCCAGGTATGCAGGGGAAAACTGGTTGTCATGGTGATTGGCGCTCACGAAGCGGAAGCCTGCAGTGTCAAGTTGCCCTTGTGTGTTGTTCTAGCAGATGGATGGATGGACAGGTGCACACCAGAATAATACGCTGCCACTGCTTTGCTCTCGCTCCTGTTGCTCCGGCTTGTTAGGCTGTGTGAGCTGACACTAACTGTGCCTGTCAAACTTCGATGAGTTGATGATCTGGAAACTAGTTATTAAGTATAATAATGGTTGTTTGGTTTTTAACTGTCCTGTTGGTAAGAGCCTAAGTGACAGGGTACACGAGACGCTGTTCCAGGCTGCATTTTAAGTGCCCAGACCTCACTTGGGTTTCTGCACACTCCTTTCTGCAGATGGTTTTCCTGGGGAAGTGGCCCAGAATGCCCCGAAACAGCTGGCTGCAAAGATCTTTCCCCCCAAAAAACATGTGCACTTGGGTGGAACAACACCTGTATCCCATGAAGCAGAAAAGGGACAAAGTAACCGGAAGATTTCGTGAAGTGGGTTTTTGGCAGCCAAGGCAATAGGTGGCTCTCCTGCATAATGAGAATCAAGCAGGAACACACTAGAATTCTAGGATTCTGTCTCGTGCCAAATAAGATCTCTGGTCCATTTAGCTACCTACACTGACTGGCAGTGGCTTTCCAGGGTTCCAGGCAGGGGCCTCTCCCAAATCTACCTGGAGATGCTGAGGATTAAACATGGGACCTCCTACATGAAAAGAAGAAGCTCAAGCACTGAACCCAGTGGGGTAAGTTGCTTCACCCAGTATTTAAGCATGTCCAGACCGGAGGCCTAGGGAGCAGTTCTCAGTTCAGTCAGCTCATGATTACTTACATGGGCCAAGATGTTCATGTGCATTATGTATATATCCTACCTTTCTCCCAAGGTGGCTCACAGCAACAATGAAAACAGATACAATTACAATGCACACAATGAATATTAAAAACAACAACAATCAATTATTAAACCTCTTAAAAACAGCAGTGTAAACCATTTTAAAGAGCAAAAAAGAAATATAACAATACCCACCCCCAGGAGACCCTGCCACAACAGCCAGTTAGTGTCTGCCAGAACAAAAAAGTATTTGCCTGCTAGTGAAATAAAAGCAGAGAGGGTGACAGCCTATTGTCTTCTTCTTTGGCGATCACTCGTAGCCGAGTAAGATTGTCCTCCATGAACATGGTCTTAATAGTGAGTCCATAAGTGACTGTGGAGGCCAATTCTGGATCCACACCTCCTTCCACAGTGGGGACATACCGTAGGTTTCCGGGTGGGAGCTGATCACAGTGAGGGTTTGCTAAGCGTGCCTTCCTCTTAGCACGTTTCTCCCTTTCGTCCTGATTTTGAACGTCTTCAAAATCCATGACACCTTTGGTAAAGGCCGTTCTGCAATTGGAGCGCTCACAGGCCAGTATTTCCCAGTTGTTGGTGTTTATACTACTTTTTATTTTTATTTTTTTTTAATAATATTTATTAAAAGTTTCCAATTATAACAATATAAAAAAACAAAACATCCAAATTTAAGATCTTATTTTCCGTAACATCTTTCCAGGACTTCCCCTCCCCTCCCCCTCTTATATTCCAATTCTTACAAATAAATTCAGCAATTTATTATCCCAAATTTTAACCTTATTATCATTAACCCAATTTAAAAATATTTTCCCATCTCCTAAGATCGACCTATTCCCTTCCGCGCGTTCCCCCTTTTAATATACATAATAGATTAAAATATAATAAAATAAAATATGATTTTACACCCTTTGGATTCCAAATTTCCCTCCCCCTTTTCCTGGTTGCGTTCCCCATATTAATCAACATCTGATGTCTTCCTGGAGCTCCCACATTTATTTAAACCATAGTCCTTTACCAGTCTTCTTTAATTTTAAATGTCCAATCTTGGAAGGAGTCTATCTCAAAAAGGCCCATTTTTTCCATCCAGATTTTTATATACTTGGGAGTAAAAACTCCAATTTTATTTCTTAAACCTTTCAAATCTGGATGTCCCAAATGTTCCCACTTCCAACTTTGTCCAATTCTTATTAATCTTGTTGTTCTTGTTAATCTCTCTCCTCTTTCTTTTCCTGTTTTCCTGCACAAATGTTCTAATTCCAAAAGCTTCTAAATTCCACTGCAGAGGCTCTGTTATTCAGGAACGAAGCATGATGCCAAGTCCCTTCCATTCTTCAATAGATAAGTCTATTGTCTACTTTAGTGTGTAAACCTCTGTAGCCAAAATAGTGTTCCATTTCTGCAGTTTCCCAGGAGATAAAAAGTTCTGTCAAATTCGATGCCAACAACTTGTAATATCCCTCGGCTCCTCTAGGTGGATTGTAGTAACTCAGTTCCCTTCCAGATCACGTCCACCAGTCAAAGTAACTTATTATTCCTTGTTTTAAACATTTTGTATCCAATTTGTAACAAATATAACCGGCAAAGTCCTCGTAACAAAGTTCTCATTTTTGTTCTTCTGCTTTGACAGCTCTTTGACAGCTGTCAAAACCTCTCCTTGTCTTCTCCCGGCGCTCTAACTAAAACGCTCCCAGGTTCTGGGGGGGGGGGTGTTGCTTTTTGATTAAATTCCACTTTTC
Source organism: Podarcis erhardii (assembly GCF_964252035.2). Classification (NCBI taxonomy): domain Eukaryota; kingdom Metazoa; phylum Chordata; class Lepidosauria; order Squamata; family Lacertidae; genus Podarcis; species Podarcis erhardii. The sequence continues at coordinate 14,129,922 of NC_138514.1, forward strand.
TCCTCCAGCTCAATCTTATAGTTTTCCATCGCGAAATTTCATAACTTTATCAAAATAGGGTTGCGCTCAATCTTAGATGTTAAGTCCTTTACTTTAGCTCCTCTACAACGGGGGGGGGGGCTGACTTCCTTTTTACGCCTCCCCCGCTCGTTCCGAATTCTTTAAAAATTTCTCGCCTTTTTTAATCCAAGTTCCAATTACTCACGGGTTATGCTTTTAAGTCCAAATTTCCAATAGAAGAAGTCAGCGCTCTCCGTCGAATGGCATGCGGCTTCGCTCGGCAGGGGAAGCGGAGGACTCAAAGCACCACCCCCCCTGTCACCCGTTCCGCAGCCTTTAAAAAGGCTCCTTCGCGGGTCGGGGGGGGGGCTCAAAAGGTGCCAGCCGAGTCACCATGTCCATGGGTTTCAGCGCCCATGGTTTTTAGGGGTCCCCGCGTCGCCGGCGCGGTAGGACCCAGCCCCTGCCGAGCAGGCTCCCTCCGGAGCTCGGAGGGAGTCCGCCATTCGGCGATGGCGCCAACCCAGAAGTCCCGGTGTTTATACTACTTTTTAAAAAAGGTTTGCCTTGAGAGAGTCTTTAAACCTCTTTCTTTGACCACCAGCATTACACTTTCCATTTTTAAGTTCAGAATAGAGTGGTTGCTTTGGAAGACGATAATCAGGCATCCAAACAACATGACCAGTCCAACAAAGTTGATGTTGAAGAATCATTGCTAGTGTAGTTTCCTGTGGAAGGGAGTTCCACAGTCTGGGAGCAACCATCAAGAGTGGCCTCTCCCATGTCTTCATCAAACGTGCCCATGGAAATGGCAGGACTGAGAGAAAGGCCTACCCAGAAGATCTCAAACCCTGGGCAGGCACACATAAGGAGATACTGTATGGTCCTTCACGTAGCCTGGTCCCAAGCCATATTGGGCTTTGCAGGTCAAAGCTAGCGATTTGAACTGGTAGTCAGTGGAGCTGTTGCAACAAGGAGGTTCTGTTCTCCTTGTAACTGGCTCTGGTCAACAATCTGGATGCAACATCTTGGACCCACTGAAGTTTCTGAACGCTTTCCAAAGGTGGCCCAACTTAGAACATGTTGCAGTAATCCAAATGGGATATAACTAAGGTACTTGCCACCGTGGCTGGATCCAGGAAATGGTGCAGCTGGTGCATTAGCTTTAAATGTGCAAATGTGCTCCAGTCTGGAATGAGGAGGCTTTGTGTTCTTGCATCCTTGACAAAGCCTGGGTGTTTGTTGGGGGAGTTTTTTGGAGGGTGTGAGGTTGCAAAAGGTTGTCTCAGTTGGTACCCCAGAAGAAGGGATTCAGTTGCTGTACCCAAACACCAGGACTCTAAAAGAGAAGATTACTTTCTCCTCTCCCATCCACAACTCTTCTGAAGAAGGTAAGATTTGGAATAACCAGGATCCCCCTCCCCACCTCATAAATCTGATTCTCCCTATCTCAAGCAAACACACTCCCCACCCCAGCCCCAAGCCACAGGATAGATCACAAGGAAAGATCATCACAAAAGCAAAAGCATTTGCTCCTACTGCTTTTGCCATTTTTGCTGGCATTTCTAGAAACAGACTGATGGGATGTGAACTTAAAGGGAGAGAGAGAGAGAGAGAGAAGAGAGAGAGAGAGAGAGAGAGATTTTCTGTGTGGGTTTTCTTTCCCTCGTTTTTCATCTGCTGTGTGGGTAGGGAAGTGAGAACCCAAACAGAATGGAAAAAGATGCACAACAGGTTGGCTGGGTTTGCAGCAGCAGAAGGGGGTCCAGCTGCAGCCACCGAAAGCAGTTTTACAACATTCCTTAAGGTAGATCAATGTGGGAAGCAAGAGAGCTGAACCCGTAGGCAGCTGAGCTCTCCACTGGGAACACATCTTCCAGTAGCGTCAATTTGAAGAGCAACAGAATCCCATATTATTTTTTTATATATGGGTTAGAACATGTGTCTGTTTTCTGCCTGTGAGCCAAATGGCTGTGAAGTAATAATAATAATAATAATAATAATAATAATAATAATAATAATAATATTTATACCCCAACCATCTGGCTGGGTTTCCCCAGCCACTCTGGGCGGCTCCCAACAGAATGTTAAAAAGATAAAACATCAAACTTTAAAAACTTCCCTTAACAGGGCTGAAGTCATGGAATGATTACCATACCCTCCAACATTTCTCCGATGATAATAGGGACGTCCCATTCCATAATGATAATTTTATTATTTATACCCCACACACCTTATTGGGTTTCCCCAGCCTCTCTAGGCAGCTTCCAACATATATAAAAACATAATAAAACATTAAACTTTTTTTAAAAAAACTTCCCTATACAGGATTGCCTTCAGACGGCTCAGGGTCAGATAACTCTATACCCTCCAACATTTCTCCAGTGAAAATAGGGATAACCTAAGGAAAAGTGGAACATTCCAGGATCAAATCAGAAACTGGGACAGCTTCTCTAAATCAGGGATGTCCCTGGAAAACAGGGACACCTGTAGGGTGTGGGTTACAGGCTGCTCAGTGACAAGGTGACAGCAACAGAATGTTCACAAGCAGTGCAACAGATGAAAGGTCAGTCTGACTGGGGGGGGGGGGAACCTCACACAGGACTGGAGCTAGTTAGAATCATCATGCTGATTTTGAATGAAGCAGGCAAGTTTTTTTACCTGCACCCTGGCAATGACCATAAAAGGACCATACTGCTCTGTATCCTTGGCTGAGCCAGTGTAGGATGTTGCTCTCCAGAAGCTGATGCTGAGAAAGACCTACAGCCAGAGGTGGGGTAAGGAGAAGGCCTTTTCTCATCAGAGAGCAAGTACAGGCTGGTGGATGCAGTTGCTTCTGAGGATGGTTGTGGCAGGAGGCTGCCCCTGCCTGGAGATGCCCTTCCAATGAGGGGGCTTAGGCCTTGAATAGACACAGTAATACTCAAGAAGACAACTCAGCTCATTCAAGGGGCTCTTTGGAGGAAACCCAAAGTGGTATTAGGGATGCAGAAAGTCTAGCTGTCAGGAGGTCTTGACCTTCACCAACAACTGGCAAGAGGTTGAACTTTCAGCGCTTTGTGCCAAGCTCCTTAGGAGTGCATAACTTAGGAGTGGGCAAGTTACAGCTTGAGGGGCTATTTCCATGCCTGCCTGGGGGTTAGTTTCCCTGCAGTCCTCCACCGTTTGGGTCAGACAGAGAGGATGGTTGTGGACCAGATGGATTCAGGGCTCAAGTTGTGCTCTGCTGATCCTTGATATAGCCAGGGCCCTTGCTAGGCAGAAAGTATGTATGGATATTTCCAGTCTATACAACTCAGTACCACAAGCCAATGGCATTTATTTCACCACCCACCCCTTCCTGAGCCTGGAGTCAGGCAGAGCAGTGTGAATACAAAGGTGATTCTGAGCTGGGTTGTTGAAGGCTGCTCTCTCTGCTTGGACAACACCACTTTCTCTCTTCTTCCTCCTCCCTCCTCCTCCCCGCTACCAAGTTGGGAATGAAAGCAGATTCAATCTGCTAATTGTGGAAAGTAATAAACACCACATAATCAGAGTAAAAGAATATCCCCCCCCTTTAATTAATGCTAAATGACTCCAGCGCTTATATGGGCATAGTCATTGAATCCATACTTCCACCAGGCAGCTGGATCACGGAGGACTTTAAAACGGAAAAACATTTGGATGAATTTACCTTTTGGACACTGTACTGGCAATGGATGCTTGATCCGTGTAGAGGGGGGAAATGCCTCCCCCCCCCCCAGGTTAGTGTGCCTGGAAGGAAAGAGGGTTGGAGACCCCCCCTGCCTTGGTCAGAGGGTACTTCCAGGCAGGTGTTTATTGTGGATCTGGTGCTACTCAGAATCTCTCTGTTGACAGCTGCACAGTTTGATAGGTTATTGATCATCTGAAACAGCAGTTCAGCCCCACAACCTCCCCCCCAGCCCCCCTGCAGCAGCTCAGTCCAAGCCTTTTCTCCCCCAGAGTCTCCTAGCCATGCCCAGTCATATGAAATATTTCAGCTCTGATCTCTCACAATCGTCGCATGGGTGGCTTCTCATTTCAACCTCTTGCATCTGCTCCCTCTGTCTCTGTCTACATTTCTCCACTTTGTGTGACAGAATATGATGGGCATCTAAATCTGGCTGCCAAACGACAGGCTGTAATGAACAGAATTCTAACAGGTGCCAGAGACAAACTTATTAATGCAAGTAATATAAATCCCAACATGTTTTTGAGCAATTAAGACTGTCATCAGGGGACAGAAAAAAGGAATTGCTCTCATCTATTGCAAATTTCTGAGACGACTCACTCCAAGAGGAGCCACTGACTCCTAGGCTGATCATGTGAGAGGTTCCTCCCCCCCCCCATTTCTTGTCCTCTGATGTCTGGGAAGCTCTGTGCCGCTGTACTTTTGGTGTGTTTGGACAGTGCTACATGCAGCCGCTCTGCACCAGAGACCATGCCCTATGTGAATAATAGCTTCACTTGTTTGTTTCATTTTTTTAAAAACTGCCATTTATATACTGCCATTTCCTGCTCCCTTAAATGCAGCCTGGGTCCCCTATGTCCCACTGCACTCTCTCCAGCCTACAAAAACACACACACAAAAAACAACAAAAAAACAAAAAAAACCCACGCTGTGAAAACGCTTTTTTAAAAAAGCGTTTTGAAAAATATATTGAATTTGCCATAAGCTCACTATGGCCATCTAGTGTCAGATTTGTATAATGCACTTTAAACACATTTAAACACACCTAAAATGTTATGTTTGCAGCTGTATAACATAGTCCAAAGAGGGATTTGTGTTGTTGTTGTTGTTGTTGTTGTTGTTGTTGTTGTTGTTGTTGTGCTTCTGCTTCTGCTTCTGCTTCTGCTGCCTCTTCCTCTTCCTCACCCTTTACCACAAGGTGTGGGTTACAACAATGTAAAATTCAGTATTAAAAACCATTAAAACACATTACAGTCAGAGGAATAGGGTGGGTCCTGAAAACACATCTCAGACGTCAAAGGCCAGGGTGAAAAGGTGAGTCCTCAGTGTTTACTGAAAGCTGTACACAGATGTACTTCTGTGGGGATGCTATTCTACACCTTACTTCTGCCATGTGGCAAGTTTGGATGGTGAGGGTACAGAAGGTGGTATCCTGGTGCCTGCTCCCCAGATTTGGAGATGACTTCTCCAGGGGTTTAGGAAAACCTGAGCAAAAAGCAATGGCAGAACATATTGTTCTAAGAACTGCTTTGTGACAGGGGTAAGCAGGGAGTTCATTTCAGGGCTAATTGAAAACAAATAAAGTCTTTAGCAGGGGCCAGGTTCAAAATCCAGATAAGCAGACCATGATAAAATAAACATGATGACGTATAGGGATTGATAGTTAAATAATCAGCTTGTATATATTTTGGTATTAAGTTTCCTCTCTGCTCTCAGGATCCACCCCTACAATATGCACTCGCACAATTCATGCAGATGATCCCCCCCCCCACCACAAGCAACTCCTCATCAGAGGCAGAGCAGAGCATCAAGCAGGCTGTGAAAGACCTCCTTATCTTCCCCAACATGCACGTTTCAACAGCTGGCACCGCACAGACCTCATCAGATTTCCTCTTGCTGAGGCTAAAATGGGGGAAGGAAACTGAGATGCAGAAATGCAAATCAAAGCCAGGAAGGTACAGGATTTCATTTGGATGTGCCGGGTGAGTCTCTGGTCTCATATACAGTATCTGCTCTCTATAATGAAGTTGTGTGCTGCTGGTGGGCATAGCTTTAAAAAATAAAAATAAAAAGTCTGGAAGACAGAAGACTGAAGAGTTGACAGATGCTTTCCTTTACAGTCCTTGCCGTGTTTGACATTTTGCATTCTGCTCAGGGTTTGCATTAACCCTGGTGTGGTCATGGGCATGAGTTGCATTGGCTGGGCAAGAGAAAGGTGTCAGGACACTCAGAGGGGATCACACCTTAGCAGGGGGCCTGCCAGCAACCAAGAGACCACCTCTGCTGCTGCTGCTTTTTGTGCCTGGCTGATGCCTGTCGAGGTGCCCATTCACACTGTGTGGGCCAGAAAGTTGAGGAGCAGGAGGGCAACAGAACCAGCAAAGGAGAAGAGGCAGTGGAAGGAGCTGTGGGGATGTTAAGGATAGTAAAGGTAAAGGTAAAGGGACCCCTGACCATTAGGTCCAGTTGTGGCCGACTCTGGGGTTGCGGCGCTCATCTCGGTTTATTGGCCGAGGGAGCCGGCGTATAGCTTCTGGGTCATGTGGCCAGAATGACTAAGCCGCTACTGTCGAACCAGAGCAGAACATGGAAACGCCGTTTACCTTCCCACCAGAGTGGTACCTATTTATCTACTTGCACTTTGACGTGCTTTTGAACTGCTAGGTTGGCAGCAGCAGGGACCGAGCAACGGGATCTCACCCCGTTGCGGGGATTCGAACCCCCAACCTTCTGATCGGCAAGTCCTAGGTGCTGTGGTTTAACCCACAGCACCACCCGCGTCCCTGTTAAGGATATTAGGAGAGGATATATTGATTAAATATTATCCTTCCTTCACTCATGCTAGTGAATCATGTAGCAGAGCAGATTCCCTTCAATACAGCAGCAAGCTAGTTTGCAGACTCGTTTGAATCCCTTTAGTTAAGATTATTCCTGGCATCCCCTTTAAACCCTCTTAAAAGAATCAAGACACAAGAGTCTTTCCTTAAAAGTAACAAGAATTTTACTCACATTCAGTTCACAGTACGATCTCTGAAGGCAGACTTCAGTTTGTAGTTACAGAACATAGTGTGAGTTCATCCCTTATGGGATTTGAGCCCATGTGCTGCTGGCTGAGAGCCAGCAGACAGCAAAATACATTCAGAGAACAGCACCAAGAGAACAAAATGGCTACAGGAGAGCAGCTTGGCATCAAGAGAGAGATATGGTTGCGTGACTCGGCTCTTTTATGGAGTCAGCCAGCGTCACGGTCATATGCAGGGTGAGGATGCTCCAGACCAGTGGAACAGGAAGTTATACTGACTGGAGTAACATCCCCCTGCCTCTGCTCACTCTAGGGAAACAAGGAGTGTTGTATTTGACTGCTCCAATGGATTACATCCAACAGGAGCTGTAACATCTGCTTAGTCACCAGCCCTGGCAAGTGAGCGTCCACCCAGCAGCAAGGGCAATGAGGAGGATAGATGAGGGCCCATGCAGGAGAAAGCATCTGCACCAAATGCATCTTGTCCAAGCCAGCACTGATATGTTCAGTGGCTACTGTGACAACCACAACAGCCACACTCCGTGCTTATGAAGGTGGCACCACATAAATCCGAAGGAACAGACCTCTCCCCAGCCAGGCAAGTGGGGCCTCACTGAAAGAAGCCCTGGGTACTTAGTTGTTGACAATAATCCAGACTCCGGTTTGGTACCAGAAGGCCCTGCTGGCTCTGGGATATGAAGCATGTCCCATTTTTAAAGATCTTTTCTTGCAACACCCCCCCTTCCCATCTGTCACACTTTGCCGCGTTCTAACCAATGTGAAATCTGACGTCCCTTTCCTATGCTTAGGGCAGCTCCTCTTCTCAAAGGCCCCTTTGAGAATCACAGAATAAAGGGACATCAGATCCCTAGGGACGCGGGTGGCGCTGTGGGTAAAACCTCAGCGCCTAGGACTTGCCGATCGCATGGTCGGCGATTCGAATCCCCACGGCAGGGTGAGCTCCCGTCGTTCGGTCCCAGCTCCTGCCCACCTAGCAGTTCGAAAGCACCCCTAAGTGCAAGTAGATAAATAGGTACCGCTTTCTAGCGGGAAGGTAAATGGCGTTTCCGTGTGCTGCTCTGGTGCTGGTTCGCCAGAGCAGCTTCGTCACGCTGGCCACGTGACCCGGAAGTGTCTGCGGACAGCGCTGGCTCCCGGCCTATAGAGTGAGATGAGCGCACAACCCTAGAGTCTGTCAAGACTGGCCCGTACGGGCAGGGGTACCTTTACCTTTACCTTTAACCAATGTGAAATCTGACGTCCCTTTCCTATGCTTAGGGCAGCTCCTCTTCTCAAAGGCCCCTTTGAGAATCACAGAATAAAGGTGGAAAAGGAGAGCCCTCCCACCTCTTTGCCTTTCAGCCCAGATGCAGCAGCCTAGATAATACCTGTGTGTGTGTTCAGCAGCTCTCTGAGCCCGCCACCAGCAGGCTCCTCATTCTCCAGCAGACAAATTCCTCAATTTGCACGTAAGTCATCGCACTAGAATGTCCAACAGCGCAGCTCTCTGGGCCTGTTTTTCCTGTGCAGCATCTCTGAGATCAAATCTGCCTCCTCTCTCCCTCCGCTCAAATTGCTACTACAGCCCTTGTCCAGCCAGCCTCTCATCAGCTGACAGTCATCCACTCAGGCTGCTGCTGCCTCCATTTGCTCCTTCGCTGGCAATTGCCCTCCATTCAAACAGCAGACAAAAAGGTGCTCCTTCTTTCTGCTCTGACGCTCAGGGCAAAGCTTTCCATCACAAATGACAGAGGGACCGGGTTAGGCTCCCTGAAATATTCCTTTGCTCGCTGGGCTGCATCTGCTCTGCACTTTTTCCACTCGTCCTACAAACGAACACAGGAAGCTGCCTTTATATTGGGCCAGACTGTTGGTGCATTCACGCCCCAGCTGTATGCCATGATATGGCTCCATCACTCACATGGGGTGGAACCACCTTTCTTTCCTTGTACATGTGAGCATGGAACCCCTGTGTTCAGAGGCAGTATACCTGGGAATGCATGCAGGGGTCAAATGGAGGAAGGTCATCAAGGCTGCATGCTGCTGAGGCACCTGGCTGCGTGCTGCAGGAATCTCTGAATTGTATGGATAAATTAGCACCAGATTCCCCATGAATGTGCACCATGCTATAGTGAGGGGTGGTCGCCTTCCAGCAATGCTCCACTCCTGAGATGGACAGCTCTCTGCACCAGGCTGGCTGGCCTGGCCATCGAAGGCGAAACGAAGCTCTTTGGTCTTGCAAGATGAAGGTCATGCCCTGCTGAGGAACCTGGCTGGCTGCTGATGGAAACAGGATAATGGGCCCTCAGCCTGACCCAGCAGGGCAAATCTTTGTTCTCATAACAGGGCCCATAAATAAAGAGCGGCTGTGGTGAGGCCTGTCCAGAACTTGAACACGGCACACTCTGCAGTCAATAGGGTGACAAAGAGGAGAAATTCCAGTGCCTAGAGTTTCAAAGCCTTCTCCCCTTCTGTCTTTGACTTCCCTCTCCACCTCAGGTCTTCTTTCCACACTTTCTGTTAATCATTCATTATGTATCTTTGGTGTGGCGAGTGATGGAGACCTGAGAGACTGGAGTTTCCTGCCATGGGAGCTCCCCACTGTTTAGTAGTGGCTTGCATCAAGTGGAGAAGGTGTCATGGAAAGGAACAGGAATCCCCAGAGCTCACTGTAGAACTGGGAGGGTGGAAGGCTGAGGGAGAGAGAGAAAGAGGGAGAGGAGAGGGAGAGAGAAATGGTAACATCACATATTATTTCCGATGCACCTGTGGTAAGGGTGGGAAAACTCGGGTGCAAAGCTGCAGACTGGAGTTCAGATGATCGGAATGGTCTTTTGCAAGGGAAGTCAGAAGTGTTTATTTGCAACTAGTCTGAAGTCGTTGTAATCCCTGCATGCCACGGAAAAAGTGTCCCCGGCTAGCCTCTTTGCTTTCCCTCCTTGCCGATGTGATCCCTGCAAAAGTGCTGATTTTATTGAGTGTGGCAAGCAGTAGTTCATTAAAAAGCAGAATTGAGAGGGGGAGGAAGGGTTGGAGGTGGAAAAGATTAATGTTGCACGCCCATGCCTCAGGTTGCACGGTAAACACACCATCATTCCATCTTCCCGTCTGGGCAAGGAATGAGCGATCCTCCTTCCCTGTCAGCTTGGCTTAGGGGCTCCTTGCAGCTAATGGCTCTGGAGGGAGGAGGCCAAGGCAAGCCTTCAGGACTAGTCAGTGGGGAAAGCACACCAGCAGGCAAAGGTGGTGGTGGGGAAGCTGGGGTGAGGCTGAGAGAAGGGGGAAACAAGCCCAGATCAGAGCTCCAAGTAGGGCCACAAGATAAAGCAGCGCTACAGAACTCAGCAGGACAGAGCATTTCCATCAGGAGGAAAGAGATGCTGCAACACTTTGTTGCAGGCCCCGCCAATATTTGCTTTATTTTCAAAATGTACAAGCATGAATGGAAGCAAAAACAGGCATCATTGTAACTCTCTCTCTCTCCTCCACCCCATCCAGTTCAGGCTGCACCTCCAATTCCAGCCAACTCCAGTTAGAAAATTCCTCCCTTTATTCAGCCATTTCAGCCAGGTTGCCCAGGTGTAGCCAGCAAATACAGACCATTTTGCCAGGCAGGGTTATGTTTATTTGTTAAGGGCTGGATTCCCCATTGAGGGAGGTCCTTAGGCCTAGTCAGGCAGCAGCCGCTGAGAAGCAGGGCATGGGGGAAATGTATTGGGGGGGGGGCAAGCCTGTGTCTGCTAAGCTAGCTGCCATCAGGTGTGATGCGAGGGAAAGCAATCCCACTGACCAGGTTGAAGGAAGTTTTGACTGCCTGCCCAGTTGCATTTTGTACATGGAATGTTGTAGGGAGAGCATCTCATCCTATGTCAGACCCTCCAAGTATATCCCTATTTTCCAGGGACAGTCCTGGATTTACAGAAGCTGTCCCGGTTTCTGACTTGATCCTGGAATGTCCTGCTTTTATTTGTTTAGTTGGAAACCCAGTCAGATGTTCGGGGTATAATAATAATAATAATAATAATAATGGAATAGAATATCCCTATTTTCATCGAAGAAATGTTGGAGGGTACGCTGCATAACATAGCGAACTGACCTGGAATCAATTTTTATTGAAGACTGGTATGTAAATATTGTTATAGATTTTTTTGGGGGGGGACCCTCCCCCCAAACCCTAGACCCTCCTCCCAAACCCTAGAAAGTAATAAATGGTGGGATTTTGATTATTTGGGATGTGAAGGGAGAAATACAAGCTGCCTAGGAATTTCTGAGCTAGCATATGCAAGACGACTCGGCCAAACTAGGACCATTAAGAAATAACGCAGGGCCGTTGAGAGCCATTGGCAACACAGCAGAACTGTCCTCCTGCCTTGCCCTGAGGTGTGAACAGAGACTGGGTGTGAGGTGACAGGAAAAGGGAGTATTGAGCAAGGGTTGCTGGGAAGAATAAGGGGGAAGAAAGAGTGGGATCCATCTTGGGCAGGCTGGCTGAAGGCTAGCTTGGAGAGATGCTTTGGACTCCATGGCTGCACTGCACTGAACAAGCCCCTCTTCAAATGGCCATGCTATAAGACCTGGACTCCCTCCATGCATATTGAAGGTGCAAATAGGTGAACAAACCATCTTTCTTAAAGCTATGGCAGTTTCTGTCGTGTCTCAATTCTCCAAAGGACCACAGGCCCTGAGTGAGTAGCTAGAACCCCCTGGGCTCTTGCTACTGCTTGGCAGAGAGAGTGGGAGGCACCCAACTTTTGTAACAATACTTTAAATAAACAAGAGAACCACAGACTCAAGTCCTATTCAATGCATGCAGGTTGTAGGCTGTGTGACGGACCCTCATTTGCTCCCACTGTTACTCTCCAAGATGGAGGTCCTCATGACTTTGTTTGGGATTTTTCTGCCTCACTAAAACATTTTAGGCCAGTGCTGGCTGTACTACACTCCCCACTCGCTGCCCCATTTCACATCCCAGTCTGACCCACCCACCCAGCCCTCCCCACTCTCGACTCCAGCCAGGCTCTTTTACAACCACCCACAGCTCAAGGGCCCTTTTCTTTCTGGGAAGACACTTCACTCTAATCAATCTAATTGAACGACTGTCAGCTCAAGAAAGGAATTTATCAAAGTAGGAGGAAGGGTGAGGGGAACCCTGCGTGACATTTGGCCCGACATAGATTTGTCCTCTCAAATCCTTACGCCCCATTTGCCAGGGGCGCTGCTGGAGATGGCAGTACTGGCAGATGGTGGGGAGAGGCAGAAGGGGGGCAGGGCAGCCCCTTTGCAATTAACACCCATTTGGGGGTGGGTGGGAGATGCACAGAGGAAGCTAGAAACAAACAGATTGTGGCTTCTGAGAAGGTGATAAAAATGCAATGCGTATCACATTAATATACCAGAATAATTGCTGCACCTTCGTTAATATCCACACACAGTCCTCTATTTTCCAGGCACAGGCTTGCGCTTTAAAGCTCACGTCCAAATACTCTTTTTCTTGCCCCGGAGTTCCCCCCATGAAAACCCACTTTTTAGAAGCTGAAGCGCAGCAAAGGGCAATTTGGGTTTTCCAGATTGCCGTTTGCTCCGATTCATCAGTAAAGAGTGAGTGTTGGCGGAGAAAGCTCTGGAGCAAACAAAGAAAATAAAATAAAAAGGAAAGAAAGCTTTTGGTCACAGAGCTTAAACGCACTGGCCTTGCCCAGAAAGCATGAAGCAAAGGTAAGTGTGGATGAACCCATGGTCTGTGGCCAAAACCCAACTGGAAAAACAGATTTGAGGGGTGGCGCCTTTCTCAGTTAGCCCCACAGACTGAACTCCTGGTTATATTCCCACCCACAGGGCACAGCTACTCTATCTCTGGCCCATTGCATGTATCTTATTCCTTGTAATAAGGAAGTAGATGGCACATTCTGAGCTGTTTGTGTATGGATTTTCACAAAGCAATCTGTGCATGCTTGTGAGCTGCCCAAAGGAGGCATTTGATTGACCACTGTGAGAACACGGTGCTGAGCTAGATGTCCTCATCCAGCAAGGCTGCTCTTATGTTCTTCTGGATATTTTGGACTGCATCTCCCATCATCCCCAGCTAGCACTGCCTTGTGATGCTGGGCTGATGGGACCGTGGCTGTGGTGTCTAAGGCGGATGGGAGTTGTAGTCCAAAACGTCTGGAGGGCATCAGGGTGCTGAAGGCAGGCATCCTGTTTTTGTCTCCCATCAGCATCAAATATGGAAGGCTATGCCGACTGCAATATAGTTTGTTTACAAGGCTCACACCCACACCATACATTTAAAGCTCATGGCTTCCCCCAAAGGATCCTGGGAAGTGTAGTTAATCCCCCAGAGCACAAAGGTTCCCAGCCCTCTTAACAAACTACTGTTCCCAGAATTCTTTGGGGGGAGAATTCTGGTGTGGATGTGACCTAAGGCCTTCAGAGGAGGTTCATCTTAGGGCAACTTGGAGGGCCTTCTCCAAGTTGGCCCCAGCCTGTGGAATGAGCTACTCACCCAGCAATGGCAGGTACCTACTATGCTGAGCTTTTGCTGGCTGTTAAAAACATACCCACTTACTGAGGCTTTCCCTACCCTCTGCTACTAGTGGAACGATCCTGGCTACTGCAGTTATATGTTGATTTTACTGGAATTGTATATCGTCCTGTTTTTGAACTGTTGCTTTGTATTGAACTGCCTTATTGTATGCCATCTTGGTATTCTTTTAATGAGAGGTGGTATATAAATAGTTTAAATAAATAAGGGCAAGCTGCCTCTCAATTAGGAGTTTCTGTTTTAAGTATCAAGTCCTTGGAAAGCTTAATTCAGCCTAGCTTGTAGGCCTAAACTCTGTCAGTGGTCCCTTTACACACCCCTCCATTGAAAGGATGACCAACTTACCACATACCGTTACCTGAGCAACTTTCTGGCTCCCTGCTCCACAACCCACCACAGGCCTTTCTCCTGAGGGGAGTGGGGGGAGGACTCCAGCGGAGATGAGGCTGACCCCCACAGAGCAGCCTTGCAGCAGCGATTGTAAGCGATTCAATAAGGGGAGGCCTGAAATTATATCATCCCAACTAATATAATAAACCCTCATTTACTCCCATTTATCTCCTGGAGTTTCCCCCCCTGAAAGCTGTAATCTTGCATCTTCTACAGTGATGGATTAACGCGAGGGAGACTCCGCTGGGGAATAAAAATCCACAACATGTAGTTTTTGACATGTTATTATTCAGTTTTATCTCGGGCTGCTCATTCCCAGCCCATTACTCATGTTCACAGGGGTTTGTTTTGACTCTCCCTCCTCCCCTCAGTTTGCACAAGAGGAAAGGGTGCTGTTCACCTCCCTCCCTTCTCTGCAGGCTGTGTGCTTTGGGGCGGGCGGGCTTTCCCATGCTCCTGGGATGGAACCCCCTTCAGATATCATAGAATCGTAGAATTGTAGAGTTGGAAGGGACCGTGAGGGTCATCTAGTCCAACCCTTTGTAATGCAGGAATCTTTTGCCCAATGTGGTGCTCAAACCCACAACCCTGAGTCTCATGCCCTGCCAACTGTGCTCTCCAGTTGTAGAAAGAGAAGATTCTTGATCACGCTCACACAGTTTATTTTCTTTGTGCGTTTTTTTTTTTTTTTTAAGTCTCTTCCACAAGCAGAACTCAAAGCAGCGAACAGCACAGAAAGACAAATGATTAGGACTTCATCCAACTCCATGATGAAATATTATAACCAGCAGATAACAGAACAGATTATTGGTTCAGCTTTTCCCAAAAGAAAAGGCCTCTTGCAAGAGGCAACCCTTAGCCTAGCAGGTCCATCTCTGGGGGTTGGCGTGGGCTGTTCTAGGACTCTGGCACCACCACAATAAGGCCCTGTTCCTCATGTGCCTTCCTGCTGCCCTTCAGTTAGTAGGCAGATGCGGAGCAGGACTCCAGGTGTGTACAAGACAGGCATGTACAGGAAAATAAAGGGACACCGCCTCATATTTTGACTGGCAGAAGCATAAACTCAGCAAGGAAGGGCTGGCTAACAGACCATTTTATTCACCTGAATATGACTGGGATATTACTAGGACGCATCACAAGGCATTCCAAGTTGCTTCTCTGTCTCTACTACAGCATGGAGAGAAGAAGATCAATCCAGGCATTTATGGGCAGGCTGCCTTGTCACCAACTGGCTGCTAAAGTCATTGGAGGGTTGCCATTCATCTCCCAGCTGTGTCCATTAAAGCTTAATCCCAAGTAGAGCTTAATTCAGGCATCCCCAAACTCAGCCCTCCAGCTGTTTTGGGACTACAGTTCCCATCATCCCTGACCACTGGTCCTCTTAGCTGGGGATGATGGGAGTTGTAGTCCCAAAACAGCTGGAGGGCTGAGTGTGGGGATGCCTGGCTTAATCCTTCTCTGGCAGACCTTGTTTCTAGCACCCATTATTTGGAGACTGTGTTTTAATGGTAAGGCTCACCTCACATGCCCGCAATCTCCTTTTTGTATGTTCTTCTAGGACTAGGTTTCGGGGATTGCAAGTTCAAATTACAATACGCATGTTGTTGACGGAGAACTAAGGAGAAGGCAGGCCCTTGCCTTGAGGAGCCTACTATCTAAAACTGGACTTGGAAGGAGGAAAATGAAGGTCACAGGGTAATCAGGGTTCAGTTCAGTTACATGTGCTGAGGCTTAGGTGATGAGGGCAATGTTAGCCTTGGCACAATTCCAAATCTAAATGAATTAACATGTGCACATGGGCAGTGACCTATTTTATATTCAGTCTCTCCCCCCTGCCCACTGCAGTGGCATCTGCACCAAGGGCTGCAGGCATCTCCCTTCCACCCCACCCAATTTTTCCTGCACTTCTACAAGCTGCTTAAAAAACCATGAGGGCTGGGAACGTGGGGAGTCTTCCGTAGGTTCCTTTAATTATGGCTAAACCCATGTTTTGGTTGCTTATTAGCAATTATGCATTGCAGCCGGATACAGGACGCAAGACCCAGAGAGGAAAAGCTTGTTGGCTGCAGCGCTCAAAGCCATGAAGAGGTTATTAAACAACTGCAAATTGCATCGGTACAGCTGGGCCCAGTGGTGCTCATGTTCATTACCACGGCTTTGTTTACTTCTCGGCTTTAAAGAAAAATTTAAAATCCAGGAGCCAGTCAAGGGCCTGCCGCTCACGTGGTAGAGAGAGCGGATAATTTGGTTGTGGAGCCAGAGGGAATCCACCTTTGAGCTCCTCTTTTCGCAATGAGGCTGGGTAGTTTTGAGGGCTCTGCACTTCAAGAATGGGATTCTGTAGGGCAATTTGCAACGTTCTCCATTGGTTTAGATTTCCAGGTCCCACAACGCAGCCCTAGAAACGAGAGGAACACAAATAGGAAGTCGAAGAGGCCAGAATAAGCTTGGTTGGCTTGTTGACCAGGAAAATAACCATGTGCCACCCACCCACCTTGGCCTGCTCACGTTGTGTAGAAACAAGCACATTGAGATTGTCGTGGTGTTATTGCGTGTCCAGTTTTCACAGGTACAGGGGGAACATGTGTTTTCATCTGTTCAGCTCAGAGTCACACACTTCTGTCAGGAGGAATTCACATCCAGACAAGAGAGCAGAGCTTGGCACCAAAGAATGTGTAATTTATTACACAAGAGTCATTAATATGCAGGTGGTTATGGAAATAAAAGAAAACTGATTAAGCAGCAAGTTTCAAGATGGACTGGCAGCCCCTTAGCTGAAGCAGAGGAGCAGAAAAAATATCTAATGCCAAATTTGGTGAAGTGAGGGTATACTGAAAGATGCCCTTAGAGCTGAGAAGAGTGAAATGAGAATGCAAAGATGCTTTGCTGCAGTTTCTTGAAAGCCAAAGAGAGAAAAAGCAAGGAAGAGATCCAAGTACAAATATTAGCCTCTTCTATTGTGGGGAGAAACTCTTTTTCAGGGGGCTGCAGTGAATCAGGAAGCCATCCCTGACACTTGGGCTTCAGGGATTATTTAGGTGATGCCTGGCCTTATTTTATTAGGGAGGGTCTGCCTCGGTGGGCAGTTGTTGGGAGTCTTATAGTGAAGCTGTGCAGTGACATGCACAGGTGCCTAAATGTATGCACAGGATAGTCAAGATGCAACTTTTGGAGACCTGGAGATGTCACAAAAAAGGGGACACACACACAAAAAGGGAGAGAGTGATTTGCCCAGGATGATTGAAGGGCATGTTGGTTTTCTCTTAGGAAGTCCACCCCCGGCATTTCAAAGGCCTGTTTAAAATGGGATGTCTCCCTGCAGGCAAACTGACCCTTTCATGCAGCAACATTTCCTGCCTCCTTATGGCTGGCAGACTTTCACTTGCTAGCAGTGCAAACAGCTAACATACCCTACCCACCTAATGCCGAAGGAGAAATGCTGCGGAGGTCTGTTTATTGATATTCCTAGCAAAGTGTGCCAGTTTCACAGCACATGTAATACAGGCTGGGCTGCTTGTGAGAAATATAACATTCTCAGCAGGGAGGGGCCAGCAGCCTGTGAAGTAAATTCACATTTAAAAGGTTAGTGTTGGTTGCTGCCGGCGGGATCTAATAAGTCTTCACCGGATAGCTGTATGCAATTTTGTGGCTTCCGTTAATGGAAAGATTCTCCCCCCTCCCTTTTCTTAAGCCCATCCCACAAAAGCTGGAAGGTGCAAAACAGAACAAAGACCTGTAATGTGTACGGCATTGCTTGCATGTCAGGAAGGCCACTTTGCCATGTGTTTTGTGCATAAAAGTGGAATCAGACAAGAGCAGTTAGTAGGGGAACAAGAAATATGGGGGGAAGGAGCAAGGAAGTGGGGGGGGGGTGATGAAAGAAGAGATAAGAGCCAGGGCAGTGACATATCCCACAAGTGTCCTGGGAAAAATGGGACATCCCGTTTTTTCCTTTGTGAGCAGGGTGACCCTTTTGGCCACCGTGATCTTGCGCTGAGATCTCACCTTCCAAAAAAAGGGCTTTTTTCAGGACCACAATCTTGCCCAGTGCCCCAAAATGCAAGATTTTGAATATGGATTTAAGTTAAAAAAGAAAAGAGATGAAGATAGTTAGTTGAAGGGGTTAATTGTATTAGAAAGAGGATTTTGGAGAACCGCTACAAAGGAGAAACAATGAAATTCAATTAGATGGGAATTGAGGAAGTCAGACTACAATGCAAGTTAATTTGGATTTCGTAAACTAATGAGTGTTTTTACTTTTTTTCTCTCCCCCCTTCTTTTAGTATTGTAAGATGTATTGTTTCATGTTTTTTACATGTTAAATTTGTTATAAATGTGGAAAAGCAATAAAAAAATTTGATTTAAAAAATGCGAGATTTTGGGCTCTGTGATGTCATGTGGGTCACATGACTCACACCAGAACACAGACAGAAGACACACATCCCAGTTTTGGGACTCAGAAAGTTGTCACTTTGAAGTGTATCAACAACATCTTAGGGTTGGTTTTTTTAGTTTTAGTTTTTTTAGGATAGCTTCTCAAAAATAGACTTGGGAAACAAAACTCACCAGCCCCTTTTTAACATGCGTGCAGCCCCTGCCCCGAATTTCTTTGCTTGTAAACTAACACTCAGGCATGGTACGGCAAGTGACTTCTGTCAGGCACAGTTTATGGGCATGCCTGGGTGGCTTTTGGCACCCTCTGTGCCCCTGCATGGGACCTATGGCTTCATGTCATCTCTTGGACAAACCACAGCTCAGGAGCTCTCCTGGGCCTGCCTGCCTTACTGTTGGCTTTGCATTCAGAAGCAGCAAGGGATTTTCATGAGATCCTGTGGGTGCCTTCTGCTTTGTTTCCCCCCCTCTCCCTTCCAGCTGCCGCAGTGCTCGCTTCATCTAAACTTTACACGGTGGCTGCAATTAGCCAAACAACAAACTCTGTGTTTGACTACCTCTGTCCAAATTTGCTCAGCTCAAGCTGGAATCAGTGGTAAGCAAATGATTTTCTGTTTATATTCCACGCTAATGAAGAGCCAGCGAACGCCACCCATTAATAACGCAGGAGATGATGGTGTTTGCATAAGGACTGTATACAGCGTGTTGTCCTTACCGAGGCAGTTCCTGGAGGGTGATCCGTTTCCCAAGAAGTCCTGGATTTCCCCCCTGTGTTGCTTTCGGCTCTGTCTTGGCCCTTAGAGGGTGATTAAGTGAATGGAAGAAGCAGAAATTTGTGCCCGCTTTTGGTGGCAAGAAAAGGCATTGGCTTTTCATTTCGCTGGCCACATTCTGGGCAAGCTCTGGGGGACACATGACAGTGGTGGGTGGAATGAGGGGTAAAAGTGGGCAGAGCAATTTTTTTCCTTTGTACTGTAATGTAGTTTCTACACACACACACACACACACACACCCACACACACACACCCCTCCATCCAGGAAAGGAAGAAGCATTATGCAAGTTCAAGGACACAGCCAAGGAAAAAGATTCAAGAAGGGTGCAAAGTGGAGCTGGTGGCTCAGGAGGGTGCAGTGGCGTAGCGTAGGTTGCCAGTGCCTGGGGCCGTGCAGAGGGGATAGTGCGAGCGAAGGAAATGGACGGAGTATGCATGTGCATTCAACTGCCTAACGGCATCCATGTTGCCCAGGAGATCGCAGCCACAGCGATAAGAAAAGAAGTGTTGTTCTGTTGTCTGGAGAGGTCACTTCCTGGTTCGCATGGAGAGGCCGTTTTCAACGGAGCCTAGTGATACACAGCTGTATTGAGGCAGCCATGGGTGCTGAAATTTTGTGCCCCTAACAATTTCATGCCCGGGGAACTGCTCATGTAGCTATGCCACTGGGAGGATGTGTGGCCTGGGGAGGATCCTAAGGGCTGGATAGAGAAGCATGGGGGCCACATTTGCTTCCCCACCAATGCTGTAGACTCAGCAGTTTAGGCTAAGGTTACCAGATTTTTCAAAGAATCCGGGGACACTTTTTTTTTTGAAAAGAGAAAAAAAAATTATTTTTTTAAAAAGGTATTTTTTTTTTAAAAGAAGCAGTATCTTCTCTTCTGTAGTCTCCTCTGTCATGCAGCCTTCCTCTGCACCCTGGCCTGCTCTCTTGGAGTGCTAGCCGCCGTAGAGTAGGCTCAGGTCAGGCCTGGGCTCAGCCACGTGTCCTTGTCCTCCCAGTGCTCTCCTAGCTCTCTTCTTCAGCGGCAGCAGCAGCGCGGCATGGTCAGGGCTCCCCTCTTTTTTCTCCTTCCTCTTCCTCTCTCTCCCTTCTTCTTCTTCTCCTCTCCTCCTTCTCCCTGCGTTGGCTCTGGGGTTTTCCTGGCCCCGGAGAGCTGCTGGGCAGTTGGCTGGGTGGCCAGGCACTCTCGCTCCCGGCTTGATTTGGGTTGGCGGGGGTCAGTGGTTCCCCCAGTTGATGCGCCAGGCATCCCCAGTTTCACCTTGGCAGTGGCGGTGGCGGTGGCAGCGGCAGCGGCGGCAGTCTCAGCAGCCGGGAGCCAGCCGGGAAGCGCAGTTGGCTCTGGCTGGCTTCAGGAGCTGCTCACTTGTGGCGCCCACCATTTTGCCTCGCCGGAAGTCCCCATATGATGTGTCTTGTGCCGTTGAACAATCACACAACATTCATTCCCTAATAATAAATCTACAACATTTAAAATATAAATCCGGGGACATTAAATGAAATCTGGGGACATTCCAGGCACGGATTTTGCCCGGGGACAGGTTTGTAAATCCGGCGACTGTCCCCAGGAAACGGGGACGTTTGGTAACCATAGTTTAGGTTCTTTGGAGCAACAGTAGCCTCTAGGATTCAGTGCAATCCAGTTGGAACCCACCAGGTCATATGAAGCCAGCCCCTCATTTTGAGAAACCTGGTGTCTGACTGAGTAGCCTCATGCTCCTGGATCCAGAATCTGACCACCAGCCTGCCTTTTGACCACACCACCCATCTCTGGATCCTTGGTCTTGGTCTTCCTCCACTGAAACTAGACTGCAGCCCGTTTCTGAACTCAGCTGAGGGAGGTGGACACAGCCACACTTGCAGCCACCATCAGCATGGCAGGGCTGTCCTCTTGTTTGTACCCTGGCCCATTTCCCTGCAATATGGCAAACTAATTCATTTCAATGCCCTTTCCAATGATTCGCTTCTTCCATTTGTGACTGCGCAGATTGTGGTGAGGAGGTCTTCTGACCTCCCCGCTCCCCCTGGGCACTGGGGCCAGCCTCTTTTACGCTCTGAGATTCTTCCCAGCTGCCTGATGGTGCATCACCAAACAGTCATTGAGATTTGGCATGCTTTATGGGATCGGAGGCCAGGTAGTTCCTTCCCTTCTTAAAAGTTCCCATCAGATCTGGTCTATACATGCAGCATAGAATAAGGGGGGCAGAAAGGGCAGTGGAAGGCAAGTGCTGTGGTTCAGTGGTTAGAGCATCTGCTTTGCATGCAAAAGGTCCTGGGTTCAGTCCCTGATAGGGCTCAGAATGTCCCTGAACCCCTGTGGAACCGCAGTGTAGACAGTACTGAGTTAGGTGGACCAATGGTGCAATGTGATACAAGGCAGCTTCCTCAGTTCCTATTTAATCAGCCCTTTGTTCAATATCATGAGGACTGGGATCTTACTTTGTTTTTAGGAAAAGGGACATAAATTTGCAGTTGAGCACCTGTTTTGCTTGCAAAAGATCCCAGGTTTGATCCTAGAAAAGGCTGCCTAAATTCACACTTCTGTCTTGTCCTGCTGCTCTCTGCAGCTGGAAAACTGCTCTTTAGTGATCAATTGGAGGAAAGGACAATTAAGGCTTTTTTTCCGGATGGACATTGGCTCTGATTTACAGCGGGTTTTCCCTGGGAAAGGAGCAGGGCAAGGGGAAAACCACTTGGATCCACGCTTTCTAGACATGGGATAGTGAGGAAGTGTGGATGAGCCCTCAATCAGTGGAGAGAGAGAGAAAGAGAAAGAGAAAGAGAAAGAGAAAGAGAAAGAGAGAGACAGGGAGAACCCTGAGCTTAGCGGCCTCACTTGGTACAAGACAGTTCCTATGTTCCTAATGAGCTGTTATCACTTCAAGTGACAGGTGGTGGATTTCCTATTTTTTATGCTTCTCTGTGTAAAAACAACACCTAAGCAAATGCTCCTTGCAAGTGAAGAATTACCACTCATCACATTTAATGCCACTCGCTCCTTGTTCTTGCTAGATTTCTAGTTGCAGTGTTTTTTTGTTTTTTGTTTTAATGCAAGGATTCAAAGCTGTGACCTGCAGACTGAAGTGGTACAGCTTTCTTTTGGATTATAGCACCTCACTTAGTGGCATGGGTAGAATCAGGACACTTGGAGGATATGAATCCCAGCCCCCGCCCCCCGGACTGAGGTCCCTGAGCCATAACAAAAGTTGGGTTGTGTAGCGGGGAGAGGAAATTTAGAGAAGACATGGGAGATTCTGCCTCTTTCTTTTCTTTTCTTTTCTTTTTTTAAACCAGCTGTTTGACCCCTGATTGGTATTGGGACCCCGATGCTGAGGAAGGGGGTGGTGGTTTCCCCACTGCCCCCTTCCCTTCCCACCCCCAAGGCAAAGTGCAAAGAAAGTGTGCAGGTTAGGTCTGTGCTGGAGTGAAAGAAGAGAGATTGGGGTGGGGGGCAAAGCAGATGTAAAATAATACTAATACTAATACTAATACTAATACTAATACTAATTATAATAATAATAATAATAATTTATTATTTATACCCCGCCCATCTGGCTGAGTTTCCCCAGCCACTCTGGGCGGCTCCCAATCGAGTGTTAAAAACAATACAGCATTAAATATTAAAAGCTTCCCTAAACAGGGCTGCCTTCAGATGTCTTTTAAAGATAAGATAGCTGCTTATTTCCTTCACATCTGAAGGGAGGGCATTTCACAGGGCGGGCGCCACTACTGAGAAGGCCCTCTGCCTGGTTCCCTGTAACCTCACTTCTCGCAGTGAGGGAACTGCCAGAAGGCCCTCGGTGCTGGATCTCAGTGTCCGGGCTGAACAATGGGGGTGGAGACGCTCCTTCAGGTATACAGGACCAAGGGCTTTAAAGGTCAGCACCAGCACTTTGAATTGTGCTCGGAAACGTACTGGGAGCCAATGCAGATCTCTCAGGATCGGTGTTATGTGGTCCTGGCGGCCACTCCCAGTCATCAGTCTAGCTGCCGCATTCTGGATTAATTGCAGTTTCCGGGTCACCTTCAAAGGTAGCCGCACGTAGAACGTAGGGTAGCAGTAGTCCAAGCGGGAGATAACTAGAGCATGCAGTAGTCCAAGCGGGAGATAACTAGAGCATGCACCACTCTGGCGAGACAGTCTGCGGGCAGGTAGGGTATAAGAGCTTGCTAGTGAAAGATGTCTAACTGCAGTGTAGAAGAATCGCTCACCAAGCCCTAGGCTGCTGCTGCTGCTTTAGGCAACTTCCTTGCCTGCTCCCCCCTGCCCCCCCAGTTCCGCCAGAAGACGGAGCCTCCCGATTCCTCCTTGAGGCTGCAGGAGGGGGGCTGCGCTTGTGCGTTGTGTCAGCCAAACCTCCAGCGATGGGTTTATGCAGAACTGCCGGGAGCTGCTCAGATTTCTAATTAAGATTGAAGAAAACACACTTGGCTTCCAAAGAGTCCTTGCTGAAGTTTAATTTGATTAGCCTCTTCCCCCTCCCTCCCCCCTGGGGCCTCTTTAATTCTTTGGATTAGCCCAAGTGGCCTTTGAACACAGGGCATCCTTCAGCGGTGCTTGGGCCTCACTTGCCCTGAAAGGAGACCAGCTGGGTCAGTGGGAAAATAAAAGCATTTTCAGAAGGCTTGGGTTCAAGTCCTGCTTTGGACCTTGGTTGACCTTTAATTAAATCTCCCTGTTCTGTGCCTTGTCTGGGCATCTTCACCCAAGCGGGTGTTGGTTCAAGGACACTAGCTAGTCATTTCTTGTCGCTGTGAACCATTCATATATATTCTTTTTTTGCTTTTGTTGCAAACAGCACAGAATGAGTTTCCAAGCAGAGGTACTGAACCTGCTTAGCTTCCGTGATGGACCTTCCTGATGATTCCCATTCCCATTCTTTTCCCCCTGCTTAAACAAGAGGTGCTGGAAGAATCACAGCTCCGTGGAAATCCTTGCTGGGACTGAACTGCCCATTTCCCAAGCATGGAGCTTGGTCGTGCTGTCACTCAGTGATGAAAGGAAACCATTCTGCACATGCTCAAGAGCACTCTCTCCTTCAGCATTGTGTGTGATGGAGCTCAGTCCTAGAGTGCTCCTTCCTTAAGCTAAGGAAGGAGGCCTTTTCTCCAGAGAGTTTCATACCCTCCAACATTTTGCTGATGAAAATAGGGAAATCCTATTCAGTAGAAATAAGAATAAAATCCCACCCAACTGACTGGGTTTTTGCAGCCACTCTGGGCAGCTTCCAACATATATAAAAACATAATAGAACATTAAATATAAAGTCCCTATACAGGGCTGCCTTCAGATATCTTCTAAAGCTTGTATCTCCTTGGCTTGGGGGTCGGATAACTCCATAGGTAAAGGTAAAGGGACCCCTGACCATTAGGTCCAGTCATGACCGACTCTTGGGTTGTGGCACTCATCTCGCTTTATTGGCCGAAGGAGCCGGTGTACAGTTTCTGGGTCATGTGGCCAGCATGACTAACCTGCTTCTGGTGAATCAGAGCAGCGCACGGAAATGCCGTTTACCTTCCTGCCGGAGCGGTCCCTATTTATCTACTTGCACTTTGACGTGCTTTTGAACTGCTAGGTTGGCAGGAGCAGGGACCGAGCAACGGGAGCTCACCCTGTCAATTGGGATTCGAACCACCAACCTTCTGATTGGCAAATCCTAGGCTCTGTGGTTTAACCCACAGCGCCACCTGCGTCCCCAGATAACTCCATATGCTCCAACATTTCTCCGATGAAAATAGAGACATCCTACCACACCCTCCAACAGTTCTCCGATTAAAAGAGGACACACCAAGGGAAGATCAGGGTATTCCAGGATCAAATGAGAAAGCAGGATGGCTTCTGTAAATCCGGAACTCCCTGGAAAATAGGGGCATTTGGAAGGTCTGGAGTTTCGCTCGGCCATCCATCTCCTTCATGGCTGAGCTACAGCTAGCAAGTGAGGCTGGCCTGGAACATTCCATTTGCTCTCCTCCCTCCTCCCACCCCCAGCCAGAGATGGAAGAGGCAGTGATTTATAGCACCTTCCTGCCTCCCCATCCCACCTGAAGGGAGCATGTCACATTGATGGATCTGCCTCATTTGCATCAGAATTTGCTCGCTGTGCCAGCCATCCTGGCTGTGGGGGCACACAGATGCAAACCCATTTGGGTTCCTGAGACAAAAAGGAGCCATTTGCTGAGGAGGCTGCTCAGGAGGCGCTGGAGATGGGAGGAGCTGCAGAGGCATTGGGTGGGGAGACGAGTGGCTCCTAAGGCCAGGCTCAAATCTCTGCACAGCCCTTGACCTTGTGTACAAACCATATCTCTCAGCTTAGGCCACACAGGGTTGTGGTGGTGACGGAAAAGTGGGATAATGCGATACTTGCTACTCTGAGCTCGTTGTCAGGATGATTTCAATAATAAAAAGGGATGCTATCAAGTTGGGCTGAGCCAGTTTTGTCTTTTTGTTTTGAGCCAGGAAGATTCATCCTTTAGTCCCTGATGGAGATGGCTGTGGGTTTCTTAGTTAGGGCAGTGCATGGGGAGGAAAGGTCAGAAGACCAGGGACAAATATTTAAAATTCATCCATCCAACGTGTTGCTTCTCGACGTGTTGTTTCAGAGTATGTTAAGAGACACGGGTGGCGCTGTGGGTTAAACCACAGAGCCTAAGGCTTGCCGATCAGAAGGTCAGCGGTTCGAGACCCCGTGACAGGGTGAGCTCCTGTTGCTCGGTCCCTGCTCCTGCCAACCTAGCAGTTAGAAAGCACGTCAAAGTGCAAGTAGATAAATAGGTACTGCTCTGGCATTTCCATGCGCTGCTCTGGTTCTCCAGAAGCGGCTTAGTCATGCTGGCCAAATGACCCGGAAGCTGTACGCCAGCTCCCTCGGCCAATAAAGCGAGATGAGTGCTGCAACCCCAGAGTCGGTCACTAATGGTCAGGGGTCTCTTTACCTTTACTGTTACCTATGTTAAGGTGGGCACCATCAGAGGCCCTCCTCCACATGCCTGCAAGTCATAAAAAGTGAGGCAGGTGGGGTGGGGCAGGACAGGAAGGCAGAGGTGGCTGTCCCTGTTATCCTGAGCCAGTGATGGCAATGTTGCTGTCACTTAGGTGGGCTATCTGTCTCACCAAGTCCCAGTGCATTGGGAAAGAGAGTGGGCAGAGAGGTAGAGAGCCCAGCCACTCACTCGGGCAGGCCCCCCATAATGCATTGCAGATAAGGTAAAGGTAAAGGACCCCAGATGGTTAAGTCCAGTCAAAGGTGACTACGGGGTGCAGTTCTCATCTCGCTTTCCAGGCTGAGGGAGCCGGCGTTTGTCCACAGCTTTCCGGGACATGTGGCCAGAATGACTAAACCACTTCTGGCGCAACGGAACACCGTGATGTAAGCCAGAGTGCATGGAAACACCGTTTACCTTCCCGCCACAGCAGTACTTACTAATCTACTTGCACTGGTGTGCTTCGAACTGCTAGTGAGCAGAAGCTGGGACAGAGCAATGGGAGCTCACCCTGTCACGGGAATTTGAACTGCCAGCCTTCCGATCAGCAAGCCCAAGAGGCTCAGTGGTTTAGACCACAGCGCCACCTGCGTCCCTACACCGCATTGCAGCATTGGTTTGTACAGGCAATGGCCACATTTGCACTATACACAGTGCTATACTGGGATACCACATCAAACAAACATGGCTTCCCCCAAAGAATTCTGGTAGTTGTAGTCTGTTAAGGGTGCTGAGAGTTGTTAGGCGGTCCTTATTCCCCTCACAGCACTACAATTCTCAGAATGGTTTTAAAATCAATTTCCCTTCACAGGGAATTTTTAGACACCAGGCCAAAAGGTAAAGGTAAAGGGACCCCTGACTGTTAGGTCCAGTCGCAGACAACTCTGGGGTTGCTGCACTCATCTTGCTTTACTGGCCGAGGGAGCTGGTGTACAGCTTCCGGGTCATGTGGCCAGCATGACTAAACCGCTTCTGGCGAACCAGAGCAGCGCACGGAAATGCCATTTACCTTCCTGCCAGAGTGGTACCTATTTATCTACTTGCACTTTGAGGTGCTTTCGAAATGCTAGGTTGGCCGGAGCAGAGACCGAGCAATGGGAGCTCACCCCGTCATGGGGATTCGAACCGCCGACCTTCTGATTGGCAAGCCCTATGCCCTGTGGTTTAGACCACAGCACCACCCACGTCCCAGACACCAGGCTAATACCCTTTCATTTGCCCAGGTTTTGAATTATGAAGATTTTCTCTGTGCGTGTCACTGTTCCCTGAGATTTTATCTCTCTCTCTATCTCTTGTTATTCCAACAGCTGTTTGCTGTTGTTTATTTCTTTGACATTTTGTGATGCTTTAATTTGTGTTAAACATTGATCTTTTTATATTTTGCAAGCTGTCCACGAATGTTTCTAATAAACAGGGTGAAGTATATATTTATATTTTGAAAACACAAAATAAATTCTGCTTCCTTTCCCAGAAATTTCTCTCAAATCAGGGAAAACCAAGAGCAGGTGAACTTGCTTGGAGAATCAGGTGCTCGGCTGCATCTTTTTCAGTATAGGAATTGCTGTTCCTCATCTTATTTTTCCTTCTCTGGAGCTTTCTATGCCCCGCCTCCTGGCCTTTGATGGGCTCCTGCCTTGACATGATGGAGAAGGCCTGGCCAAACAAACAGAATGTCACAGGGGGGCTTGCCAGGGGCTTCCTCTTGTACACTGTCTTCCAAGAAGAAAACATCCCCCCCACCCGGCTTTATTGGTGTGAAAACATTCAAATAATTCTTCTGGAGCTGTCAGTTTTGGATGTGCATGCACCTGCATGCACATGGTGTCTGAGAAGCAGCACGAGGAGCTTCTGGCTTGGAAGGCAGAGTGATGGAATAGTGCAGGGTTCAGCAAACTTTTTCAGGAGGAGCTGGTCCACTGTCCCCAGACCTTGTGGGGGGCCAGACTATATTTTGAAAAAATGATAATGAACAAATTCCTATGCCACACAAATAACCCAGAGATGCATTTTAAATAAAAGGACACATTCTACTCATGTAAAAACACGCTGATTCCCGGACCGTCCACAGGCCGGATTTAGAAAGCGATTGGGCTGGATCTAGCCCCTGGGCCTTAGTTTGCCTACCCAGTGGCTCCCTTCCTTATCCACCGTCTTTCTGAGGCTGCCACAGAGTGCGAGAAGCCATGGTGCACTCGATTTCAGGAAGATGAGATACCTTTACCTCAAGGTGGTAAAGGTGAGATGCCTTTACCTCAAGTGAGGGAAGCACATAAGAAAATATATGCACACATTCAGGTGGCCCCCTGTTTTCTCTGCTGCCTCTGTTAGGCCTCCGTCAACTGCAAAGTATGTAAGCACAGACATTTTGTGGATCTCCGTGCTGGCTTCCTTGCCCTCCATTCCTGACTCCTGTGACAACGGCCAGCATGCCTTCGGAAGCCGGCTTCCCTTTGGGCGGCAGCGCCAGGGTCCCTGGAGCAGAGGTCAAGCTGTGCCTAGCAAGGAGGCCACCAGCCCTCTCAAAGGCCCAAAGGGGAGGCATCACTGGCATTGTTTCTCCCCCAGCGACACCTGAGTAAGGGAGACAGATGTGCATCAATATTTATCCGAAACTCCCAGGGAACCCGCGCGAAGTGTAATTATCTCAGCTCAATCAGCCCGGATTAGCATAACATCAAGTCACCCATCAGATGGGGGACTTGATTTCTGGGATCAAAGCCTCCTGCTGTAGCCACTGATTAATCGGGTGCAAGGGAAGCGAGGAGGGACGGATGCCTCCGAAGAGGCTTTTGCAACAGCTGCGCAGCTTTGATATCCCAGCCGTTGCACCCTGCAAACTCTTCCCCTTGCCATCCCGTCCTTCCTTCCTGCCAGCTCCCTCTCTTGGCTTTGCAGATGGGGAGGATTTGATCAACTTGTCTGGTGTGTGGGGAGCTGGTGTTCTCTGAAACTCAGCACCCCCAGTATCTTAGCCCTAAATCTGAATGTACCTGAAAAATGTTGCCCCAGAATGTCTCTTTTATCTGCTGAAAGCTGGTGGAGCCTGATGGCAAGGAGCCTAAACTGTGAACCAGGACCTGCATGAGAATGGCCCTAGACGATACCTAGATGATATATAATACTAAATAACCTTGGACAATCTTCTCCTTGTGCCCTCAATCTTTCCCAACATCAGGGTCTTTTCCAGGGAGTCTTCTCTTCTCATGAGGGGGCCCAAGGATTGGAGCCTCAGCTTCAGGATCTGTCCTTCCAGTGAGAACTCAGGGCTGATTTCCTTCAGAATGGATAGGTTTGATCTTCTTGCAGTCCATAGGACTCTCAAGAGTCTCCTCCAGCACCATAATTCAAAAGCATCAATTCTTCGGCGATCAGCCTTCGTTATGGTCCAGCTCTCAGACGACCAAAAATAGCTTTAGCATATGTAACGGGACAAGAATCCAATAACTCTATTCAGACCAGGTCTCTCCATAGTTTTCAGTTTAGTAAGAA
The DNA here is from genome assembly GCF_964252035.2 of Podarcis erhardii. Taxonomy (NCBI): domain Eukaryota; kingdom Metazoa; phylum Chordata; class Lepidosauria; order Squamata; family Lacertidae; genus Podarcis; species Podarcis erhardii. Next base: position 14,159,205 of record NC_138514.1, read on the forward strand.
GTTGTAATTCAGCAACTTAGGTGGTCTCTAAGGTGCTACTGGACAATTTTTTAAATTTATTTTGACTGCGTCAGACCAACACGGCTACCTACCTGAATCTAGAGGTATTTTGTGTCATTTCAAAACCTGCCAAACCTATTTGTTCAGAGGTGGTGGTTTGTGGCGAGGGGGAGGGAGGAAGGAAATCCTCTGTGTTTGCACCATGGGAGGTGAAGCTCCTCTCAGCCTCACTTTCAGCTCTGTCAAAAATCTACTGGATGTGTTGGTTGCAAAAATGCACACCGGCAACTTACCGGTAATAATGAGGGTGGATAAGCAGAGGTGGGGGGTGGGGAATGACAGGAGACTGGCAAGTGTTCAGCAAACAGCCTTTCCTCTCCCCATAAAACAACTTGCACGGAAACGTGAGCAAATGCGATGTGGCGAAGATTCCAATTATCCCGTCCTCGTCCCGTCCCAGGAGGGAGATGACAGAGGCTGCCTCTTTCAGGCTGCCAATATCTCAATAACTGGAACGGAATCTCTCTCTGAGTCGGCCCAGAAGGGAGCCCAGAAGAATTACAGCAGGAGAGCGTGTGACATGCTTTCTTCCTTTAATGCGGCTTGTTCCCTGCTTTGGCGCTTTTTGTATGCTTAAATCATCTCGCAGCCCAGGAGGGGGTTAAAATGAAGCATCTGTCTTGGAGGGGCTGGGAATTCGCTGCCTTTGCACATCGCTCCCCGGCTTCACTGGAAATTATCTTTCAAAGCACAAAAGGTGTGTGTGTGTGTCTGTGTTTGAAAGAAAGCGTGGCTTCCACTGCTAGTTTGATGTGGGAACTTTTTGAATTTTGGGAAACAACAACTTAAACAGGAATTACCAAATATTTGACAGTGGTAGTTTCCTTTAGAGTGCTGGGTCCATTTCTGGACCCAACTGTTTAAGGATCTACTGCTGAGCTGAAATGTGTGCAGAGGATGACCAAGATGATAAAGGGTCTGGAAAGGGAGTTGGGTATGTTTAGCCTGGAGAAGAGGAGGCTGAGAGAATCAGAGACTCATAGAACTGTAGAGATGGAAGAGACCACAAGGATCATCTAGCCAACCCCCTGAAACACAGGAATATTTTTGCCCAACCTTGGGCTTGAACTCACGACCCCTGAGTCTCATGCTCTACTGACTGAGTTATCTTTTTGATGATATGAGAACCATCTATAAATAGCTGGAGGGCTGTCACATGGAAGATGGAGCATGCTTGTTTTCTGCTGCTTCAGAAGGTAGGTCCCAAACCACTGGATTCAAATGACAAGGAAGGAGATTCCGACTGAACATTAGGAAGAACTTTCTGATGGTAGGAGCTGTCCAACAGTGGAAGGTGGTGGACTCTCCTTCAATGGAGCCTTAAACAGGTTGGATGGCCATCTGCCAGGGAATCTTTAGCTGTGATTCTTGCATTGCAGGTGATTGGACTTGATGTCGTTTGGTGTCGCTTCCAACTGTACAATTCTCTGATATCATCACCACCATTATTATTCCCCCTTTAATGTCCTCCAGAAGCCTGTGGCTTCGATCAGAAAATGCCTCCTAGGCTAACAAGGAGAATTCAGGCTTCTTCTTGAAGGCCCCAGGGCCATAGCTCAGTGGAAAAGCACTTGTTTTGCATGTATAAGGTCCTAGGTTCAAACCCTGGGGAGCAACTGTCAGTCTCCATAGGCAATATTGAGGTAGATGGGCAGTATAAGGCAGCCTCTAGATTCCTGTTTTCTTCCTCACATCATGCCAATCAGAAATGCTGTTCTCTCTGGGAAAAGCAGGCCACCGAGAGGAATCTCTGCTACTTCACCTCTCTTTGCTGGAGCAGACAAACAGGGGCAAGGGGGCTTATTTTGCAGGGCGGTGTCTGGGGAGGCAGCTTCAGAACCCTCTTGATGCCATCTCCTTCCTTCCACACTTATCTCCCTCTGATATCATGCCTCTTGCAGCATCATTCCTTCCTGCTTTTAATTAAGTGCTAAATATAGATCTTAATTAAGGCGCTGATGAATTTAATTTAGAGCAGCATTACTGCTTTAACGTGCAAGATCCTGGCGCCTTGTTTGGATAATGTCGAATATCAGCTAAACGAGCGCTTTACGTGTTGCCACCGTAAATAATTCCCTTGCAAATCCCCTCTGATACGTCGACGACACTAATCCGTTTCTTCCAACAGAATATTCATGAACACCAATCGGCTTTCTTCCCACTGCATAGATTTTAATACCCAGCCTCCAAACAGCCTGTACCTTTTCCCTGACTAAAATTAGCAAATGAGGGGGACATATCAGAGGGAGAGAGAAAACGAGGAGCAGAGGCACAATTTCAATTAAATGCCATGGCTGCAGGGCCTGCCTTGAGGTTCCCAGCAACCGGGTCAAGTATAAATGCAGTAACACAGAGCTTTGCCCTGAGAAGCCTCCACAAGCTCCCAGCCACATTGCAGGAATCCAACAGGAAGACACAGACTTTGCATTCAGATACCTGTTGAATTCCAGGCTTAGAGGGTATGTTTATTTATTTATTATTATTTATTATATTTATATTCCACCCATCAAAACAAGATCTCTGGGTGGTTCACAAGATGAAATAAAATAAAGTATAAAATAAAAATAAAAATAAACTAACATACTGAGCAGCATCTTTCTACTCTGCCCTCCCTCCCTCCCTCCCTCCCTCCCTCCCTCCCTCCCTCCTTGGAGGTTTTAAAGCAGAGGTTGGATGGCCATTTTACATGGATGATTTAGTTGAGATTCCTGCATTGCAGGAGGTTGGACTAGATGATCCTTGGGGTCCCTTCCAATTCTACGATTCTATTATTCTATTCAGCCAATATTGGCTCCCAGTTCAAATCTATGAAGAGATTCATTAGAATTAGGGATAAGTCCCCTTGTGTGTGTTTGGGGGCAGTGGCAATTCAGTCCAGGATCCAGGCTCTTCTGGCAAGAGGAGGAGGAGGGAGCCAGAAGGAGCTGCTGATGGACTCAGAGGTCAGCTGGCACCAGGTCCCTCTGATGTTCTGGTCCTTGGCTGTTGATGCCTGACCATTTCCCCAGGTGAAGTAGGCAGGAACTGGGAGGATAGTTGCTGCTTCAGCACCAAAGCAACTCACACTGGGAGCTCGTTTTGGATGCTGGAAGTGCCACGCAAAGACGTTAGTGGAAAAACCCTCACTCTTCCTTTGCATAAAGTCCTTTCCTCCTTGGGTTCCAATAGTTATTTCCCAGGACCGTATTGCGAGAAAGAACTAGCAGCCACATTGTGCTGGCATGTTTGTTTGTTTGAGCCAAGCCAGTCTCCATCCAGAGACCTTAGATTAGTGCCGTTAAATTGGTGTTGCATTAATGCACACACAGACGGCAGAGAGAGGCAGGCGGAGAAACAGCCACCTTTCCAACCCCCTCTGTCAGCTTCCGGCCCGCTCAGTCAATGCATCACCTCGAACTCGGTGCCCCCTTTATAAAAATGTCATTTTGCTCCAAGCTAACACAGTCAGGCCTCATTGTTCCCAATATCGCCGAGCAATTTCTGAGCTAAAGGAGTGTTGAATTGTAGTGCAGATATATGGGCGAAGGAGCAGGGTCAGGTGGTGCAGCTGAGGCAAGCAGGATGCAGGGAATAAGGAGAGAAGCAGAAGGGAGGAGAGCCCTGAGAGAACTGGAGTCCGCAGTGCATGGCAGATTTGTGTGTGAAGGCAAAATACTCCCCTGCTGTAATTTTGGACTTCATATGTGCAGATGTTTTGCATTTCACCAACACTTAACTGGCTGGCTGGCAGAAAACCTAGAGGGTACTCCATCCCATTAATAAACATGGGGCAGGATCCATGGGGGTTCTCCTCTCATGCAGGCCCTTTGACATAAATGGGCAGCTTGCAAATGTACGTAATGATAGAATTTGTACATTGTTAGAAGTTCTTGGTGGATGCCAGGAGCGGATGCCAGGAGCAGGTCAGCAATGACTCACACAGCGTTAGTGAAGTTAAGTTTTTATTCAAAGAAACAAGACAGCTCAGGAGGCCTGGCCTAGCATAGCTGTCAACTTTTCCCTTTTCTTGTGAGGAATCCTATTTGGAATAAGGGAGTTTCCCTTAAAAAAAGGAAAATGTTGGCAGCTATGAGGCCTAATAGTGAGCATAGCAACTCTTCCCAGTGGATCTTGCCCCTATGAGGCAGTTGTGGGGACTGAAGGCCCTCGCCTTCTCACAGATACCCAAATCATCTCCTCCCCAGGTCGTTCTCAAGCAATCTGAGGCTATGTAGTCTTGCCTGTCTTTGCTTCTCTCTCTTCATACCTCTTCTGGTTCTGGAAGACCGGGGGGTGGGGGGTGGGAAGTGGAGCTGGTCGCAGCAGGAAGGGGAGACACCTTGGCTTCTTTGCCAGCCTGATTAATTTCTAGCTCTTGCCCCCCCTCCTCTCCAGCCTCTGCTTCTGCCTCTGGTTCTAGATTGCTCTCTGCCACAGGCTCTCCTGCCTACTAAATCCTGTTGCCTCTTCAGCTTCTGACACCTCCTCACAGTCTCCCTCTGACCCATCAGCATCATCCCACCACCAATCCTCTGGCTCTGAGTCATCTCTTTTTGGGCGTTCCCTTGGGATGCCCAAAGAGAGATGGGTTCCGTAGCTGGTGCTTCCCACCTACCACTCCTCTGCATCCAGCCAGTCCAGGACAGTGGATTGGGAACTTCATTGGGTCCTTGACACCTGCTGAAATTCACCGGAAGAGGACCCCTCCTTACACTGAGTCAGATCACTGGTCCATTTAGCTCAGGATTGTTTGCTGACTGGCAGCTGCTCTCCAGGGTTTCACACTCAGGGGGTGTAGATGCCACAGGGTCAATGGTCTTGGGACAGGTGCTCTTCTATTGAATAAAGGCCCCTCCCCTCAAAAAATGTGTACTTTGGTTTGATTACATGACTAATGCTCAGAGCCCGCAAGGCACATGGCTGCTGGCATTGCCTCTGCTGGTGACGATGGCTGCACACCTTTTCAGCTTGGGGGCTCCACCATGTTCTGGCTTGGCCAGCCCAGGAATGGGGTGCACAGGTGTTGCACCTGGCTGTGCCCCCTCAGAATTTTGCACCTGGAGCCACCACCCCTCTGCCCCCCCCCACGGTATGCCACTGCCTTCTGCCTCCCCTGTCCACCCAACACCAAGTCTTACATTTTAAGCACAGGTGGGACCCAGATACAGCTTTCACAACCCTGGAGGGAAGGAGAGATTTTTCTGAGACTGAGACAGAATCCACATGTCCCCATCCTTCTGGCTGGTGTAAAAGGTAAAGGGTAAAGGGACCCCTGACCATTAGGTCCAGTCGTGACCGACTCTGGGGTTGCGGAGCTCATCTCGCTTTATTGGCCAAGGGAGCCGGTGTACAGCTTCAGGGTCATGTGGCCAGCATGACTAAGCCGCTTCTGGCGAACCAGAGCAGCGCATGGAAACGCCGTTTACCTTCCCGCCGGAGCGGTACCTATTGATCTACTTGTACTTTGACATGTTTTCGAACTGCTAGGTTGGCAGGAGCAGGGACCGAGCAACGGGAGCTCACCCCGTTGCGGGGATTCGAACTGCTGACCTTCTGATCGGCAAGTCCTAGTGGACTAGTGTCCTAGTGGACACACCACTTCCCTGGTGTGTCCAGGGATGATTAACACACCAATCTATTTTTATCTTGATTGGGTAGATTGAAGATGCTTCTGTAGGGAATCCATCTGCACCCCAGTTGTGCCGGGCTCCGTCACGTAGAGGATACGATGGACCCCAGAGCTGTTTGTTCTTCTTTCTGCTCCATGTGGACGCATTATCAATGCATGCAGTCGGTCGACACTGCAGAGCTCGCGTCTCCATTTGATCGGGCGGGGAAGAGAACACATCCACTTAGCCGGAAGAAAGGCATTGGCGTGCCGGCTCCACACTCAGCCTGGAGCCATCTCTTTTGAGCACGGTGCTCAAAGGATTCTTTTTAAGCTGGGCTTTTATTCCTTAAACAGACAGCTAAACAATCAATCGATTTTGTGTGTGTCTGATAAAGCTTAAGCTGCACAAACCTCTTTAAAAAAGAAAAAAGAAAAAGAAAAAGACCAACAACAAGAAGCAAAAAGTCCCCAGAAAGCAACAGTGGGAGGATGGACCTAGAATTAAGGTATAAGAAAAGAAATAAAACAGAAATCCCACTGATCAAAGAGCTAATGGGCACCTTAAAGCATTTTGAAGTGCAATGATCAATTGTTGCTCCAAGCGGTGGGAGCTGACGCTGTTAACTGTTTCCAGCCATTGTGTGCAACCCCACTAACCCTCATCTCTGAAGGATTGCAGCCCCATTTGCAGTGGGGAGTCAAATAAGCCGACTATAGGAAGGTTATAAAGACAAAAAAAGAAAAGGGAAGAGGCCAGCCCACAATAGCTTGCTATCTAAAGCAGGGTGGGTACCTGGCTGCTTCTTAAATTTATGAGAGAGGCTTAAATTCAGTGGTGCATCACTTGCAGAAAGTCTTAGGGTTGATCCCCAGCATCTCCTGTTAATTAGAACCAGGCAGCAGGTGAAGGGAAAGCTCTTTCTCTTCCCAAGAGTCTCTGCCAGAGTACAGACTGGCCGTCACCAAGTTGGTGCCCTCCAGATATTCCTATACCACAATGCCCATGTACAATAGCATCTGGAGAGAGCCAGGTTGGCCACAGCGAGAGTAGAGAATAGTGGACCAGAGGGGCAAATAGCCTGGCCTGGAATAAGGCAGTTTCCTATTTAAATCTTTTATACGGTGCTTTTTCAGACAATGCCTCCCCAAACAGTTTATATAACGCAATCGATACAAAGGCAATAAAGCAGTAAGAGGCCGTGCGGTGAAAATGTTAAAAACCAGACAAGACAGCCAAATGAAAGCTAATGCACACACAGCAGAACCCTATCCATGTTTACCCAGAAGAAAGTCCCGCTGTGCTCATTGGAGCCTTCTGCCTTGGAAGTGTGTTCCGGACTGATGAGGGCTGGCTGGATCAAAAGTACAGATTCAGCCCCTCCTTATCCTTTGGGAGAGCATTTTACAAGCTTGACATCATGACTGAAAATGCCTTATTCCCCAGCCAGCCCTTCAGCCTCTCCTCAAACAGCATTCCCCCAACCCCACAGTAGGGCCTTCACAGAGGCTGTTTTAAGTTGGGGAAGATGGTTGGCCCCTGCAAGAACAGGATGCTGGAACAGATGGGCCATTGGCCTGATCCAGCAGGCTCTTATCATAGAAGTGTAGAGTTGGAAGGGACTCTGAGGATCACCTAGTCCAAACCCCTGCAATGCAGGAATATGGAGTTGTCCTGTATGGGGATCGAACCTGCAACCATGGAGTTATCAGCACCACACTCTAACCAACTGAGCTATCCAGTGACATTCTTATAGCATTTTCAGTGGGTGCTCATACTGCATCATGTACATTATCATGCTGCAAGTCATTTAAAGTGCCCTTAAGCTATTCCTAACCGCTTTGTGAAGTAGGTCGGTATTATTGCTGGTATGTTACAATGCAGCAGATGAGTGCAGGGGCTGAGGAAGAGAAAAAGAAAGAGGTGGAGGTTGTTGGAAGGCCCCTAGTGGACCTATGGCAAAGGGGAGATTCAGAACAGGAGCTTCCAGATGCACAGCATGGTCTCTTAGCCAGCTTCCCCCTCCAGATCTTAGAGTGTCAGAAATCCCAGCATCACTGCAGGGGATCCTGCTGGGCTCTGTCTTCTCACTGGAGCCCCATAAACATTGCCCTCTCCCCTAGGCTTTCTACTTTACTTACTTTTATTTGTTTTATTGGTTTGTGGTTTTTTGTATTCTTGTTTTAAGCTCTACAGCAGGCTTCCTCAAACTCGTCCCTCCAGATGTTTTTGGCCTACAACTCCCATGATCCCTAGCTAGCAGGACCAGTGGTCAGGGATGATGGGAATTGTAGTCTCAAAACATCTGGAGGTCCGAGTTTGAGGAAGCCTGCTCTACAGTGTGGTAGATTCGCACAGTGGTTGACATAATAGCCATGTTTAAGTTTTAAAGGTGTATTACCCATGATTTTAAAGTTTCTCTGTGTTCCTCCCTGTTGCTGACTGCACTATTAGTGACCTTTTACAAATAACTGCAATGCTTTGAGTGAGGGCTAATAGCTCCCATCCTTTTGTGTTCTCAAACCAGAAAAACTCTAGGTCATCTGCAAGATGTGACAGCAGTGGGAAGAATAGATTTGAAGCACATCTCAGACGGCTTCCAAATGTTCTAAAGAGGTAGGAATGAGAGAGGCAACTAATAATTGCTGGAATGAGTGGAGTGCTTAATCCTGACGAACTGAAAGTTCTTTTTCAGTGAACACAGTTCACATTCGACGGTGGCTCCAAAACATCTCAGCGTGTGCAGCAAATTAAAATGTACTGATGAACAGTGAAGTAGCATTGCTACATTGGCAATAGAAAATAGATTCTCCAAATGGAGATTTTCTTCATTCTCTCTTGACCTTGCTGCCAGTTAACCGCTTTGCAGAATTGCACACAGAGTAGCAGTTTCAACTTTTATAGGCCATCTGCATATGTGCATTGCCTCAGTTTACTCTCCTCCCTTCCTTTTCACTGTCTGATGTTCCAATCAGGCAGACCCAGAACTAGGCTGGATAGACACTGGCACCATGCCCATTTGAGGGGCCTCCTCATCTCAGTCTCCTCTCTCTGAAAACCCTTTGCATTCTTGGTTCTGCCAGCGCTGGTTCTGAAGTAATTGCATTTTCTAAAGATGCATCTGTGTTCTGTCTGCCTAATTTGTACATCAAGGAAATGTTTGCGTGTGTGGAGTCTGGCTTGTTTGAAAGCCTTTTTTCCCTTATTGTAATTTGAATCTGGCTGGTTAATTAATACCATACATATATATTCTAAGTTCACTTCCAACAATATCAATCAGGTTTATTTCAGAGAAAATGTGTTTAGGTTGGGTGCAATAATGCAAAATATACTATCTCTTTAAGAAATCTAATGTGCAACAAAGCCTGCCCAGAATTGGGTGTGACAGGGAGGGGCTGGGCTTCAACCCACAGACTGATAACCCAACACTTGCTCCCCCAAGGAGAATGTCACATTAGGGCGCTTTGAATTTTTCCACTTTCAAATTCCAAAAACGAGGGGTGCAAAAGGTTCTAGCATGACTTGGAAGGAGAAGGATCTGGGTAGGTTTCTCTAAACAAGAATGTTTTTAGCAAGCACCAAGAGGAGTACAGGGAAGGCGCCCTGTCCCCAAGGAACTTTCTCTGTGGCAGTGGTTTTCAACCAGTGTGCCGTGGCACCCTGGGGTGCCTTGAATGATGGTCAGGGGTGCCACAGGCAATACTGGCCTCTGTCCCTCTTTCCTCCCTTTCCCCCTCTGATGCCCTCTCACGTCTCTGTCTCTCAAAGGCTTGTGTGGCTGTTTGTTGCAGCAGCGCTGGCCTCTGGGGCTGTCCGGGGAGGAGGCCCCTCTCTTTGGAGCAGAGGGGGGCAGCTCAGACACTGGGGTATTGGGGTGGCAGAAGAAACACTCCACAAGAGAGGGTGTTTGAAAAGGGGTGAAGGGCTGCTGACTCTGCAGGCAAGGGGCGACATAACTGGGTTTCTGAATGGGTTTTCTCACAGGGGAGCTGCAGAAAAAATGTACTTGTTCAAGGGAGCCAAGGTCTCAAAAAGGTTGAAGACCTCTGCTCTGTTCCCTACTGAAGGAGAATTACATGAAGATGATGTACAGATGGTACACAACACCAGTGCAGTTAGGGAAAATGTACAAAACTAGTTCAAATATGCCTGGTGTGCTGTGGTCCATGGGGTCATAAAGAGTCGGACACGACTAAACGACTAAACAACAACAACAACAGTTCAAATATATGTTGGAAATGTAAGGAAAAGGAGGGGACATTTTATCATATGTGGTGGGATTGTAAGGTAATTAAAAAATTTTGGGAAATGTTATACAACGAATTGAAGAAAATGTTCCATTTAACATTTGTTAAAAAACCTGAAGCATTTTTATTAGGGACTGTAGGGAAAGACATGCCAAAAAAGCTGAAAAACATCTTCATGTATGTGACAATGGCCGTGAGAGTTTTAATAGCACAAGGATGGAAGACTGAAGAAACCCCAACTAAAGAATCATGGCAAGAAAAATTGATGGACTATGCAGAACTGGCAAAACTGACATACAAGCTACGGGACAAGGATAACTGCGACTTTAAAGATGAATGGGAACCCTTTACAAAGTATTTGAAGATGCAACAAAGCAAACTGGACTCCTTGGCTGGTTTTGAATAAACATTTACAAACTTTTTGTTGATAATAATCAGCTAAATAGTTTGAGGATCCATACAACTGTGGAACATGCAGAAAATAGCATTTTTAGAGAAATCAAAGACTGGAACTGAGGGAAGTCAGGGGGTGGGTGGGTTCTGTGGGGGGAGGGAGGGGGAGGGAGGAAAATGGGGGGGAAATAAGGTTGATATGTTTCTGGATAATATGTTTTGTTTTAATTTTGAATAAAAAAAGTTATTAAAAAAAAGGAAAAAAAGAAAACCTCTACTCTGTGGCAAAAGATGGATGCGAATCTCCCAGAGCTCTGCATAGCCATCGGGTCCCGCACTCTCCTTCCCTCTCACCAGCAAACCCCGTGGATATATGAGAGAAAGAATAAAGACTCTGAGGCTGCAGGGCATTTTGCAAGCAAGTGCATGCTTATGTACATTATGAAATAATAATGTTGCCCTGGCAGGAACGTGCAAGCCTCGGCTGACAAATACTCTAAATAGCCATATTACCGGAGTGTCAGATCCCAGCAAACATTGCCCCTCCTTCCCTCCCAAATAATCCCTCACTCTCCCCATCTTGGAAAGTTACACCTGAGTCAGAACTAAGTCCCAGTGCCACTTCTGATCCATGTTTGTTTGAGTCTAACAGCTGCCAGGCTGACAGCCTCCACGGTGCATCCAGGCAGTAAATAATTCAGGCCAAGAGGATATTAAGGCTGCTCTGTTTGTTTTAGTAAAGCAAGAGAGCTCAGTGGGATGGGGGAGGGGAAGCCGGAATCCCCTTTGAGCATCGGGCATACAGTACATGCAAGTGAGCACAGCGGGGGTGTGTGTGTGTGTGTGTGTGTGGAGGAGCCCTTTCCATTGTGCACTAAGAAAACCCTAATTGTGCATTAAGGTAACACAAACAGTTGCACGTACCAAAAGATAAATCTGATTTCTATACCTTGAATATGCAGTTTGCAGACCCTCCAAGTGTCCTTGTTTTCCAGGGACAGCCCCGGATTTACAGACGTTCTCCTGGTTTCTGATTTGATCCCGCAATGCCCCACTTTTTTTAAAGGACGTCACAATTTTCACCGGAGAAATGTTGGAGGGTATGGAGTTATGTGACCCCCCCAAAAAAAACCAAGGAGATAAGTAACCATACAACCTTTAGAAAACATCTGAAGGCAGCTGTGTATAGGGAAGTTTTTCAAAAAAATATTTAATGTTTTATTAGGTTTTTATATATGTTGGAAGCTGCTGGGGCAACCCACTCAGATGGGCAGGGAAGAAGAAGAAGAAGAGCTTTTGTTGTTGAATAGGACATACCTGTTTTCATCAGAGAAATGTTGGAGGGTATGAGTTTGCACATTAGTTGACCCTAGGGCTGGTAAACAGCTGTATGCACACCACAAGCCACACACACACACACACACACACACACACACACAGAGAGAGAGAGAGAGAGAGAGAGAGAGAGAGAACACACTCTGGCTGTTGCTGGGAGTCAGTCTGTGGCCTCCTTTGGCTCCTTGAATTTCTAGAGATGTTTCCCACCCAGCTCCAAACTTATCGTTGCCAGTCTAAGCACCAGGAACCTGAAAGCTGAGATCCTCAGGAGGCAAAGATCAAACTCTGCACTTGGGGGACGGGATGGGACGTGGGGCCATGAAAGCAAAGAGGACCCATTGCCATCAGAAGCTGCTTAGTGTTTATATAGTGTTTTAATATAATCGGAACACTTCACATATTTTATATGTTGGCATCTGTTTTAAAACTGTCCTTCAGTACAAGACTGCCAGGGCAGTGAAAATTTGAAATAACAGGTGTCATAAAAGCTCCATGCAAAACATTAAAAGCACAGAAGCAGAAGCCATAAATGCAGTAAAATCCAGAAGGGTGATATATTAAAAAAAAGTTATAAAATGTGCAGTGGCGCCTGGACAAATAAAAAGGTTTTTACCTGGTGCTGAAGGGGGAAAAAGCAGAGTTGGTTCCAGGTGAGCTTCACTGGGGGGTGGCAGTGGGGGCAGAGATCTCATAAATGAGGCAGTCATCATGACTAGGCATGGGTGAATCTATCAGTTTTGGTTTCCCTCACTTTCCCAGTCTTAAGTTCCATTCTTCATATTTCCACATTGACTTCTTTCTTTCTTTCTTTCTTTCTTTCTTTCTTTCTTTCTTTCTTTCTTTCTTTCTTTCTCTCTCTCTCTCTCTCTCTCTCTCTCTCTCTCTCCACTGATTGAGGGCTCATCCACACTTCCTCACTATCCCATGCCTAGAAAGCGTGGATCCAAGTGGTTTTCTCCTTGCCCTGCTCCTTTCCCAGGGAAAAACCCTTTCTTTCTTTCTTTCTTTCTTTCTTTCTTTCTTTCTTTCTTTCTTTCTTTCTTTCTTTCTTTCTTTCTTTCTTTCTTGTCCTCATGACTTCGGTATTGTAGTTCAAATTTCCCCCAATAAACCCACATTTGTATGCAATTTTGCACATCTTTGGCTCTTCCTTTTCACAGAATTGTAGGGTTGGATGGGACCCAAATATCAGCTAGTCCTGTCCCCTGCAATGCACAAGAAGTGACTTGTTGCATCGCCACCTCAAGTTGCTTTGCAGGTGAAGCATCCTGGGAGACTCTCTGCTTACCCCTATACACACACGGTTCTTCTGCAAAACTCCAGAATGCATCAGTCTGTGGTGGAGCTAGCTGCTCTGGCACCTGGAGTGGCGTGCACCTGGGGGGGCAGGGCTAGCCACCCGCGGGGGTGGGACTAGTGTTCCAGGGGCGGGGTTAGCATCCCAGGGGGTGGGGCAAGCATCCCAGGGTGGTGGAGCGAAAGTCCCAGGGGGGGTGCTGTCTGCGGCGAGCGTCCCGGGGTGGTACGCCACCTGCACTGAGTGTCCTGGGGGGTGCGCCACCAGCGACAAGCTTCCTGGGGGGTGGTGCGGCGATGTCACCCCCCTCAGGGATGACATCCGGGGTGGACCACACCCACTGCACCCACCTTGCTCCCCCTCTGGCATCAGGACCATCCACAGCACTGTGCAGAAGACCCCGTGAGCTTTCCGTTGTGGGAAGGGTGAGCTGCTGGCCACACAGAGCCTTCAAGGCTTTCCTTTGCCGCAGCTTTGTTAGAGAAGGCAATTCTTCCCTTGGCACGGCCCTTTCCCCATGACCCAGCTTTTTATCTTTATCAGCTTATTTCACACATAATCATCTGATAATTAAAGAAAGATGTAATTGCAGATGGGTGAGTGGCAGAGGGTAATGGGAGGCCATCCCTTGGCAGTTCAAGGCTGAATTCTCTTTTTCGCTCACTAGATCTAAATCATTCCACCCCGCCAGGTAGAGACAGAAGCTGCTTCTCCATATGGCTTGGGGGGCAATGGGCACATGGATGGGACTGGCAATGACCTGGGGGGAAAGAGGGGGGAAAGTGTGTGCATTCATACCTGCCTTGGCCTTCTTCTCATTTCCCCACGGTGAGATGTTGGTGTGTTTACTCAGGAGTAAACTCTGCTGTGTTCAGTGAGCATGGCTCAGATTGCAGCCTTTTGTGAACCAGCACCTACTGCTGGTTTGACTTGTTCCTGCATCATCACAATTCTCTTTTTCGGACTATTTAAAGAAATATTATAGTATGATGAACTCGCGACAGGATTTGAGCTATGAGCCGCCAAAGTAATTAGATTCTAATATTGTGGTTATGATGTGATTGTTATTCTAAAGCAGCAATGCTGCAGCAAGCAAAGGCTCTAACAGCTCAAACAGCTGCTAGTGGCTGCAAAGCCAAACAGGATGTGTGTGACTGCTGCCATGGAAACAAAGGGGCAGTCCATCCTTATTGAGCACAGGATATGAGCTCAGTGTGTGTTATATGACCTGTACAGGATGTACATGGGTGGAGTTTGGAGTTTCTCTCTGTCTGTTGAAGAGAGCAGACATCTTTTACTGTATGACTGCTATAGACAGGAATAAAAGCAATGTAGATACATTTCTGTCTGTGTCTGATTCCCCTCCCTGGGGATATGCAGGGAGGAGGAGAAGGAGGAGAAGCAGTTGGTGTGTTTTGCTCATAGCCTGAGGAAAATCGCCGGAACGGACCTCGTGTGTTTCCTGCCGGGAGTCGCCGGAGGGAGGTCAAAGGAATTCAGCCGGTGCCTGCAGATAGGCACATACCTCTGACCGAGCTTGAATTTTAACAGTGATAGGGTGCAGTTGTTGTTGTTTAGTCATTTAGTCGTGTCCGACTCTTCGTGACCCCATGGACCAGAGCACACCAGGCACTTCTGTCTTCCACTGCCTCCCGCAGTTTGGTCAGACTCATGTTTGTAGCTTCGAAGACACTATCCAACCATCTCGTCCTCTGTCATCCCCTTCTCCTTGTGCCCTCCATCTTTCCCAACACCAGGGGCTTTTCCAGGGAGTCTTCTCTTCTCATGAGGTGGCCAAAGTATTGGAGCCTCAGCTTCACAATCTGTCCTTCCAGTGAGCACTCAGGGTTGATTTCCTTCAGAATGGAGAGGTTTGATCTTCTTGCAGTCCATGGGACTCTCAAGAGTCTCCTCCAGCACCATAATTCAAAAGCATGCAGAAGTCTTCAGCGATCAGCCTTCTTTATGGTCCAGCTCTCACTTCCATACATCACTACTGGGAAAACCATAGCTTTTACTATACAGACCTTTGTTGGCAAGGTGATGTCTCTACTTTTTAAGATGCTGTCTAGGTTTGTCATTGCTTTCCTCCCAAGAAGCAGGCGTCTCTTAATTTTGTGGCTGCTGTCACCATCTGCAGTGATCATGGAGCCCAAGAAAGTAAAATCTCTCACTGCCTCCATTTCTTCTCCTTCTATTTGCCAGGAGGTGATGGGACCAGTGGCCATGGTCTTCGTTTTTTTGATGTTGAGCTTTAGACCATATTTTGCGCTCTCCTCTTTCACCCTCAATAAAAGGTTCTTTAATTCCTCCTCACTTTCTGCCATCAAGGTTGTGTCATCTGCATATCTGAGGTTGTTGATATTTCTTCCAGCAATCTTAATTCCAGCTAGGGATTCATCCAGCCCAGCCTTTCGCATGATGAATTCTGCATATAAGTTAAATAACCAGGGAGACAATATACAGCCTTGTCGTACTCCTTTCCCAATTTTGAACTAATCAGTTGTTCCATATCCAGTTCTAACTGTAGCTTCTTGTCCCACATAGAGATTTCTCAGGAGACAGATGAGGTGATCAGGCACTCCCATTTCTTTAAGAACTTGCCATAGTTTGCTGTGGTCGACACAGTCAAAGGCTTTTGCATAGTCTATGAAGCAGAAGTAGATGTCTTTCTGGAACTCTCTAGCTTTCTCCATAATCCAGCGCATGTTTGCAATTTGGTCTCTGGTTCCTCTGCCTCTCCTAAACCCAGCTTGCACTTCTGGGAGTTCTCGGTCCACATACTGCTTGAGCCTTCCTTGTAGAATTTTAAGCATAACCTTGCTAGCATGTGAAATGAGTGCAATTGTGCGGTAGTTGGAGCATTCTTTAGCACTGCCCTTTTTTGGGATTGGGATGTAGACTGATCTTCTCCAATCCTCTGGCCACTGCTGAGTTTTCCAAACTTGCTGGCATATTGAGTGTAGCACCTTAACAGACCATCTTTTAAAATTTTAAATAATTCAGCTGGAATACCATCACTTCCACTGGCCTTGTTATTTGCAGTGCTTTCTAAGGCCCATTTGACTTCACACTCCAGGATGTCTGGCTCAAGGTCAGCAACCCCACTACCTGGGGTGTACGAGACATTCATATCTTTCTGGTATAATTCCTCTGTGTATTCTTGCCACGTCTTCTTGATGTCTTCTGCTTCTGTTAGGTCTTTACCACTTTTGTCCTTTATTATGGCAATCTTTGAACGAAATGTTCCTTTCATATCTCCAATTTTCTTGAACAGATCTCTGGTTCTTCCCATTCTGTGGGGAGAAACAACAACTCCATCGAAAAAGAGGTGGGAAGTTGACAAAAATAAGAGAAAAGACGGAATTGTGTTTTATATGTTGAAAATGTTGAAACTTAATTAAATGTAATTGGAAAAAAATTTGAAACTTCTGTGTTTTTTTCACTTAACGTTCTGCTTCTTTGTTTGAACGTTGGGGGCAGTTTTGAGTGAGCTTGCTTGCCCAGACCACAGGTAATAATAACAAAAGCATCTTCTCAGAAAGCATAACAGAGAATAAATGTGATCTGTTATCATACAAACACACCCCAGATGCAATCTTGTCCACAACAACTGCTTAGTAAAAGTTTCAGCTGTGCCTGGTTTAACCAATGGAGCCTTCCCAAGAGATAATAAATATTAACCGAATGAACATTGCAGACTGCAATGTGTTGCATCTTGTGCATTGGTTTCTGTTCTGAGTAGGTAAGAGGAGGAGCTGTGCAGCTGGATCAGTTCAAAATGGGCCCAACCAACTCAGCATCTTGTTTTTCACAGTGGCCATCCAGGTGTTGCCTGGAGGCCCACAAAGCAGAACAGGAAGGCTACAGCCTGTTCCTCCTCTTGCTTTTTCAACAAATCGTGTTAAGAGACTTCTTCTGATCATGGAGGCTCCATATCGCTAGGGCTATTTTTTTCAGGGGGAACTCACAGGAACTCAGTTCTGGCACCTCTCAGGTGGGTGCCATTTGCCATTCTAAGAGAACGAGGGAGGTGTTTGTGGTGAGTTCCAGCACCTCTTTTTCTAGAAAAATAGCACTGCATATAGCCATCAGAACTAGTAACCACTGATTGATAAATCATCTTCCATGAATTTGTTTCATCCTCCTTTAAAGGCATCCAAGATTCTCGCACAGATGACCTGCACTCCCAAAATTGACCGACTGAAATATTGTATCGTGTAGGATTTCTAGGACATTGAGGACCATGAGGAATGAATATATTTCAGGGTCAGAATGCATATCTTTATTATAGCCCAGTTTTGGATACGGCATCCCTATTGAACTGGCTTAACAGAGTTTGGCAATTGGCCCTAATAGACAAATTGACCAACAAAATACAACCAGCCTAAGGATAGAGACATAATGACTAATTGACAACTGACTGGTACT
Source organism: Podarcis erhardii (assembly GCF_964252035.2). Lineage (NCBI taxonomy): Eukaryota > Metazoa > Chordata > Lepidosauria > Squamata > Lacertidae > Podarcis > Podarcis erhardii. The sequence continues at coordinate 14,176,559 of NC_138514.1, forward strand.
GTTTTATTGATTACATGAATAAGAAGAAAAATCCAGAACTCTTGCAGACATCCAAGCCCCGCTCCCTGGTTGCTCTAGGTTAAATCATATTCTACCCTTTAGACTGACTGTGTATTCTTGTGCTGCATTTTCACTGCATATCTTGATTTTTTGTTTGTTAAGGGTATGAGTATGTGTTATTTTCAAACCAATGAAGTTTTTTTTTTTTTTAAGAACTACCAGGAGCTCAAACGTCAGTCACATCAAGAAACCGGGAGAGCCATTTGATTTCCTGGATTTTAAGGAATAGGAACCGGTTTCCTTTTGGTCTTCTGACTCTCAGGAAACCGTAGCTCAGTGGTAGAGCATCTGCTTTGCATACAGAAGGTCTCAGGTTCAAGCTCCAGCATCTCCAGGTAGGCCTGGAAGAGGCAGTACCCTGGAGAGCTGCTGACAGTCAGTGTGGACAATATTGAGCGAGATGGACCAATGGTCTGATTCAGTATAAGGCAGCTTCCTATGTTCCCTGCCTCTAATCTTTAGGCATCTTCTCCAGCTTGCAACCCTACAGTTGGTGTTAGGTCTGTGGCTCTCATCAGCTTCCAGGCAGCATGGCTAATGACCAAGGTTGATGGGAGTTGTAGTTCAACAACATCTGGCAGGCACCAGATTGAGGAGAGCTGGCCTGGAGGATTGAAGGTGGTCTCTCCAGCTGTTAGCTTCAGAAGAAAGCAATGTCCCAAGTAACAACAAGATGTAACTTGTTCGATTGCTGATCATCCAGATCTTTAATTAAATGCAACAATGTTCATCTTCTCATAGTTGTTAGCTGAATGATCTCGTTTTAAAAGAATTTCCCTGAGCCACCAGCAAATGCCTCAGGCCCAAATAAGAAGAGGGACATGTTGCCTGCACAGTGCTAAGTTGAGAGTTTCTTTGTATCAGCTGCTGGGTGGAAGAATTTGTCACCCTTTAGTTCTTTAATAGCCTCATTAATATAATATAAGAGTTGTTTAAAAGATCTCTTAGTAATATACAAAGTGAGATTAACCAAGTACATTAGGGGAACAAACATCAAAAGCCAGAGATATTAGCATATAGAAAAACAACCTTTTATCTAAAATGCATGTTAACATCCTATATCTAAATTTCATTAATATAAACAGGAAAAAGGAAGCAAACATGTAAACTTGTTTTTCCCCTTTTAAGACAAGATGTCATTTGAACATTGGAGGCTGGCCTTACTTTAACAATTGGACCAGTAGAGAGAACCGTAACCGAAATACAGAAGCCTTCAGTCTGTGTCTGGACTGGCAATTTGACCTGCCCATGCTTGTTATTTGTAGAATTTAAGGTGGCCTTCAGATTGGCAAAAGCTGCAGGCAATAGGCCTTTTCTTAGAGAAACACATTTATCAGCAAGAGGTAGTCATGCTCCAAAGTTGAGAAAATGGCATTGAATTCAGCTTGCTATTCAATAAAGATGTTCTCCACTTCAGCCCAGTCTTGAAGCCAATGCTGTACATGGTTTGCAAAGACCTCAGTAGCTGACATCAATTAGACTAGGGTGGTTACTGCAGAGTCTGTTTTTTATTCTCTTTCTCAAGAAGAGGGTTCTTGATACCGGGTATTCTTATTTTGTGGTATGCAGCTTGCAAGATTCATCAAGGCAATAAATTTTGGCACCCACAAATCTTTTAAACAGTTTTCCCATGATGTCAGTTACCTTGTGTGCTTGCTAGCAAAATGATTGTGACTGTTGGTGCAACAATTTTGGCCTGAATTACATTTGAACTATCAAGCTGTGTCTTTGCAAAGGCCCACCGAGCATTATGTCTCCAACAGCGGACAGTCAGAAGACTCTGGGAAGCTCACAAGCAGGCTCTGAAGGTCATCATGGCAACCTCCTGTTGTTAAGATGCACTGAAATGTGCGGGTCTGTTGCACAGGTTCTCCACAGGAGGTCCACCTGCTTGGCATTTAGAAAGTCCCAGATTCAGCTGCCGGCATCTCTGTAGGCAGGGCTGAGAAAGACTCCCTGCCTGAGTGGCTACGTTTCCGTGCTTGAGTTTGAGAGATCTCAAAGGGCAGCACATGAGTTGAGTTCAATTTGGGTTTTGTGTGTGATGCATTGTTGCCTGCCTGCCAACAACTGACACATTCAGGCCTGACCTTCCTTTGGGGTGTGCCATTTTCTGGATATGCGTTCTGTTGGACCACTTTGGCATGGGAGGCATCTCTCCAACTTCTGCCTCATCAATTAATGTGAGAGGTGTTCCGCCTGTAGGTGTGAGGTTTGTGCAGCCTGTGTGCTGGGCTCTGGCATCCTGCTCTGCATATGCCTGCCAACTGGCCCTGCTGGTGTTATGTCGCTTTTTTGCAGACCTTCCTGCCAATCTACATTCTCCTGGTGTTCATAGCAGAGGGAACATTCAGTGGTGGAGTGACAGGCCTTTGGCTCTGGTTTCAGCCCATGAAGCAAGATGCTCCAAGGAATATACAACTGCAGAGAGAAGTCCAATGCACCGTTCAAACCACTCTGTTCTTTCTGTGGTTAAGAGATTGCTCAGAACATTGATGTGAGATGAGCAGGGATTTTCAGGAGTGGAAGGCTACCCTGATGTGCAATTTTAATCCATGAAGTTATTGTGCATATTGTCTCGTCCACAACGAAAAGCTTCCCCTAGCTTTTGCTTAAGGTTTTAGTAAGGCGACAGGTTAAAGCAGCTTTTGAGAAAATGGTACAGAAACAATGGGAATGCTTAAATGAATATTTACACAAACAGGGATCAAACACGAAAATTTGGTTGTGCTTAGACTAACCTTGTGAAGAATACAGAGAATGCAAAGATTAGATGAAAGAATTTAAGGAAAGGAAGTGACTGAAGAACAGATGTAAAGGTGAATTAGAAAACCAAGAGATGTGTGGTGAATGCGGTGGAAGTCTTTTATAATATTTTAACTACAATTTATATATTGTAATGTTTGAAGTATGAATTTGGAATTATTGATTATGAAAAGTATTTTTTCTCTTCATTCTTTTTCTTGTTTCTTTCTTTTTATCTTTTGTCTTTCTTCTTTTCTAGTCTGTGTTCTGGAAAATTGTGTAGATAAATGTTTTTATGTATGGTTATGTATTGTTTCTATTTTTTTTGTAACATCTAATAAAAATTTAAAAAAATTAAAAAAGAGGATTTTTTTTTTTAAAAAATACTAATCTATAGCAAATAAAAGCACAGAGGTAAACACATCCAGCAATAGCTATTCTAGATATGTTCCCTTATCAATTTGCACCTTAAGAAGATAGGAAAAGTCATGCCCGGTTAATCCAGCATCCTATTCTCACAGTGGCCAACCAGATGACCCAATGGGAAGCCTACAAAGAAGACCAAAGTGCAGCAAGACTCTCCCAACTCTTAGCAAGTAATATGCAGAGACTGATAGTGGAGCCTTTGATAACCTTAAGCCTGCATGGATTTGTCCAGTGCTTTTTTTCTGGGGGGATGCAGGGGTACGCATACCCCTAAACATTTTGTGAATCTAATGGGAGAAGAAACTTCCCCCCTTTAAAACAGTTTCTTCTCTAGCATGGTGAATCGTCAGTTCCATTGCTGCCCCCGATGGCGGCCTCATTGCCTCTCACGATGTTTCCTGAGTCTCACATGGAAGCGAGTGTTTAATGAGAGTACCCCTACACATTCCCCCCCCCGAAAAAAACCACTGGATTTGTTTAATCCTCTTTTAAAGCCATCCAAGTTAGCGGCCAATAACTACCTTTGGTGGGAGTGAAGTCCATAATTAACTACATGGTATGAAAACATAACATTTTATTTATTTGTTAAATTTATTTGCCACCTTCCCCTTACAAAAATATTAAACTCAAAGTGGCTTACAAGATGAAACATTAATAGTAGGGATAAAGCATTTTGAAACACACAGTGCTTTTTTTCTTTAAAAAAATGTTTGGGATACTCTCATTTTGACTCAAGAAAACCACCATTTTATAGTTCAAATTGAGAAAAATAAATACAGTAAATGGACAAAGATTCACAAAATGTTTAGGGGTATGCATACCCCTGCGTCCCCCCCAGAAAAAAGGACTCTGTGTGTGTGTGTACCCCAGATTCAACTCTACCCCGCTAAAATACAGAAAATGTAGATCAAAAGACCTGGGACAACAACAATGCAATGGTTTTGCTTGGCATCTAAAAACAAATGCCTCCCTGGGGAGAGCATTCCATAAACAGGGAACTCTTTACCTGTAAGAAAAACTGTCCTCGGAGGGGGCACATGGAAAAGGGCTTCAGTTGAAGAAGGGAGGGTTTGGGCTGGTTCATGTGGGGAAGGCTTTCTGGGTCAAAAACAGCACTTTGAATTGGGCCCAGAAACTAATTGGTAGCCAGTGAAGTCAGAACTGGAGTTATGTGCTCAGACTCAGTGTAGTATTGGGGCGGGGGCACAGGGGCTGTTGCCCTAGGCACAAAATTGTTAGGGGTGCAAAATTTCAACACCCGGTGCTGCCTCAATACAGCTGTGCGCTTCCGTCAATGGCCTCCATTGAAAAAGACTTCTCCATGCGAATGAGGAAGTGACCTCTTCAGGCAACAGAACGACTCTTCCTTTCCTATCCCTGTGGCTGTGATCTCATGGGTGATGCAGATGCTGTTTGGCAGTTGAATGTGCATGCATACTTCCTCCATTTCCCTCCCAACCACCCTCTGGGTGGCCCCAGGTGCCAGCAACCCACACTACACCACTGCTCAGACTGTTCTGTCCTAATGAACAACCTGGCTGCTGAATTCTGCACCAGCTGAAGTTTTCAAACCATCTTCAGAGGCAGCTTCGTGTTTAATGTGTGTACAGTGGTACCTTGGGTTAAGAACTTAATTCGTTCTGGAGGTCCATTCTTAACCTGAAACTGTTCTTAACCCTAGGCTTCAGCCTACTTAGCCTATACATAAATCCGGCACTGGGCCATCCCTCTGCCACCACCATCACTGCAACATCAACGTCCTGAATGTGTACTGTAGTACAGTGGTACCTCGGGTTACAGACGCTTCAGGTTACATACGCTTCAGGTTACAGACTCCGCTAACCCAGAAATAGTACTTCAGGTTAAGAACTTTGCTTCAGGATGAGAACAGAAATTGTGCTCCGGTGGCGCAGCAGCAGCAGGAGGCCCCATTAGCTAAAGTGGTGCTTCAGGTTAAGAACAGTTTCAGGTTAAGTATGGACCTCTGGAATGAATTAAGTACTTAACCCGAGGTACCACTGTACACAGCTCCTGTTTGTTTGAAGCGATTTGAACCTATGGAAAACCTGTTCAACTTCTAGGTACCCATGGGTCTCTTTAGAGCATTGGCTTGGGAGGGCACTCTGTTTACAAACAGAAAATCACTGACTTTATTTGGGGACTGAGACGGTTGCCACTAAAGCCTGCCCCATTTTCCTGCTCCATCTTTCAAGGCTGCTGGCTCCATCGTTCTTGCATCGGCAGCAATTTGCCCCAAATTGCTCTCACTCGATTTCATGGCTTTACTGCATTATTTCACCCCTCCAGGCAAAAGGAGGGAAGGAGAGGCCTTCAGACTATCATCCAGCCTGCAGCGCCAGGGGCAGCGGGCAGAGGCGTGAAATCTCCTGCCTCTCCAACACGCCCAGGTTTCTTTTCAACCTTAACAACATGTGTCACCACATTTCACAATGAATTTAGCTGTCATTCATGTTTCATTAGGGTAAGTGCCTTAAAAACAGATTAGAGACTCAGCTAATTTACTCATTAGTAAAAGGAAATTAGCCATTTGAGATCTACTCTAATAAAATTAGCCGGGTGACAAATGCTTTGTTGCTGTGTTTATTAGATTACCATGCTTGCTGCATTTTAAAGGCATCAACAACCCTTCAGAAGCAGTTCTCCAGCTTTACTCTTCCCTTTCCTATATTTACTTCTGGATTTCCCCCCTGGCAAATTAAGGAGAGAAGACAAAGAGAGGCAGTCTGCAGGGTGTGCGTACGCTGAACATGGTTAGCAAAAAACGAATGGCTGCTCCTACGTGGATTGGAAGATTTTGCCCTTGGCGCCTGTCTCTGCACCAGCTGATTCTCATCCGACTTGTCCCAGAAAACGGAGTGAGGAGGAGCAGTACATGCAGTCCAGACCTCAAGTGCTGTCCTGCTCTGATTTGGACTTTATTTCCTTAGGATTGTATCCAGCTAAGTAAGTTCTACTCAAAGTAGACCCATTGAGATAACATGACTGAATTTGATCATGCCCATGGAGGACCGTCCAAGTCTCCCTATTTCCCAGGGACACTCCTGGATTTATATAAGCTGTCCTGGTTTCTGATTTGATCCTGGAATGTCCCATTTTTCCTTAGGATGTCCCTATTTTCGTTGGAGAAATGTTGGAGGGTAGGGAGTGATGTAGCCCACAAGTCAAGGAGATAAGTAACTATACAACCTTTAGAAGACATCTGAAGGCAACCCTATATAGGGAAGTTTTTTTTTAAAATGTTTGATGTTTTATTATGTTGTTATATACCGTATATTGTAAGCTGTGTGGGGTATAAATGTTGTTGTTGTTGTAATTTACCATATTTTTCCATGTGTAAGACAATGTTTTTTGCTAAAAAAAGTAGGCAAAAAATTGGGGTCATCTTATATACGGATAGCAGAGGGGGGTGGGTGGGTAATCAGTGGTGAGTGATTGGCATTTGTAGTGAGGTGAGTGGGTGGTGATTGGCGACTGAGGTGAGTGGGCAGGCGGGCAAGATCAGCGATGGCTGCAGCAAGCGGGCAAGTGATTGGCAGCTGCAGCGAGTGGTCATGCGGTCATGCGATTGGTGTTGGTTGTGGTGAGTGGGTGGTTGCGCGATTGGCCGTGGTGACCTCCCAAACTGCTTTGGTCAACCTCCCCTCAAAAGCTCAATAACTCAAGAAAAATTGATTTCTTAATTTTGGGTTCAAAAAATTAAGGGTTGTCTTATACATGGAAAAATACAGGTATGATGATGATGATGATGATAATGATGATGATGATATAGGATGTCCCTATTTTCATCAGAAAAATGTTGGAAGGTATACCATGGATTTCAGTAGGTCCACCTGGAATTAAATACAGCAACACTTGGTGGTGAAGTTAGCTCATTGTTAAGAAGGCACTATATTGCCTGCAATGTCCATTATGCTTGCCTTGAGCTGCAGTATCACAACCTGCAATTGGTTTGCGACCTGACCTTAGACCGAAAGCTGGAGAAAGGGTGAGAGAAGGTAAATGCCAAGGGTGTCTGTGGGGGGTGTCAGTGATAGAGCACTCAAACGGCAGGCTTCCTTTCATGGAGGTTGAGGCTACTAATGGCTACCAGCCACATTGCCTACCTGTCGGAGGCCGTATGCCTCTGAATACCAGTCCTGCTTGTTGCCTTCCTGAAGGCATCTGGTTGGCCACTGTGAGAGCAGGATGATAAACTAGATGGGCCACTGACCTGATCCAGCCGTAGAGATCCTCTTCAATTCTTGAAAGATCCTGGGTTCAGTCCCAGCCAACGGTGTAGTGTTTGTATATGGGGGGCCCAGGGGTGGTTGCCCCAGGTGCAATATTGTTAAGGGTGCAAAATATCAACATCTGGTGCTGCCTCAATACAGCCGCATGCTTCTGTTTCTGGGTTCCATGGAAAAGGGCTTCTCAATGCAAACCAGGAAGTGACCTCTCCAGACAACAGAACAACTCTTCATTTCTTATCTCTGTGGCTGTGACCTCCTGTGTGACGTGAATTCCGCTAGGCAGCTAAATTTGCATGTGTACACCGTCTGTTTCCCTCCTCCCACCTTCGTGAAGCCCCAGGCACTGGCAACCCCTGATCCCAGCCATCCTTACCTAAGAGGCACCCTTCCCACTGGAAGCACCCTTCCCACCAGCCCCATCAATATTGGGCAATTCATAGCCATTTTCCTCTGCCATATTTTTTTCCTGTGCCCACCAGAAGCATTGTTAGGGTGTGGCCCTGGATACCCAAGAACCAGATTTTTTCTCCTACCCTCTCCACCAGGGAGCCAGTGTGGTGTACTGGTTAAGAGTAGTGGACTCGTAATCTGGGGAACCGGGTTCGATTCCCCGCTCCTCCACATGCAGCTGCTGGGTGACTTTGGGCTAGTCACACTTCTCTGAAGTCTCTCAGCCCCACTCACCTCACAGAGTGTTTGTTGTAGGGGAGGAAGGGAAAGGAGATTGTTAGCCACTTTGAGACTCCTTCGGGTAGTGATAAAGCAGGATATCAAATCCAAACACACACCAACCACCTTCACCTCCCCTCATTTTAAAAACTTCAACCACCACCACCACCAACCAACCAACCCTTACAGGCTAGCTTTCCATTTGAAAATTGCACTGAATTGGCATCTACACAAATACATGCATTTTTGTGGTGAGTCTGGTGCCCAGGACTCTTTCAGGGACTTTGCAATGCTGCTGCTCATCTTGGGAGAGCTCTTGATGCATCAGATGCAAGTGAGCTGTTATGCATCAAAGCTCCCGCCATAATGACTCTGACCGTCTTTGAGGTCTCACAAGATGCTTTATTTCTTTTTGCTGAAACAGCCTGAGACACCGGCTACTACCCCTCTGGAACTCTGGGCTAGATAGACGAGTGATCTGACTCAGCACGAGGCAGCTGGGAATGTTCAAACCAGATCTAGATAGCGGAATAAAAAAGCTAATTAGGCACCTTGATCTCTCTTGCAGGCACTTTGCTTATGCTCCCAACCTCTCCTTTGCAGCCTCTGTGAAGGCTCCCTGCAGAGGCGCTGTGAAGAAGCAAACGAGGCCTGTGATGCAAGATTGCCTTGATTAGAATCCTCTTTTCTGCCTGTAAACTGCAAGCGGCTTGATTGAGGTGAATGGAGCTCCGAAAGACCGATAGAAAAATGAGGGTCTTTGGGAAGGACCTGGCCATAGCCAGCCAGGAGGATGCTGGGATTCATTTGGGGAGGGGGGGGGAGGATAGCCACTTAAATAGCAGATTGTTATCCTTTGGCCCAACCCACCAGGACATTTTCCTGTGCAAACCTTGCTGAAACGAATGCAGGAGAGCAGCAGAAAGCAGCATGCAGGGATGCCCACTGAGAAATTTCCTCTCGATTCAGCCTCTGTTTATATGAAGACGCAAAATGTGCTGAGTGCATAATAGTTAAATGACTGTGCCTCTTACTGAATTTTCATATCCCACACAACTGACCCACCGGCAGTCCGTAGCAGAGTGTGGCAGAGAAGAAACTCGCTCCTGGAAGATGGGAGGTCAAGTCCCATGTCAATGAATTGGGTGGCTTAGGGGAAAGTCTGCGTTGTCTATGGGCTTTGCATGCCCTTGGCCCCACTGTGGGATGATCATATTAGAGGATTTGATCATGGAGGATCCAATCCCACTGCAGGGAGCTTGAATAGACACTCTTCGGGTCACTTTGGCCCCTTGGGACATCCCTTCTCCAAGCACGAGTGGTCCAGGCACCTGTGTGGGTTGTTTTTCCTTCGGGGACCCCTCTTCTCCCCTGTCGTCTGCACTGGAATGGCCAGGCTGGCTGGATGGGACTGTGTCTGCTCCGCTTTCCAGCTCTGTTCTGTCCTGGAACAAATCACCGTCTTGGATAACAGCCGATGTGTTTATCCCAAGGGATATGACTCTGAATATTAGGATGTCAAAACCAAGCGCATTTGCAATACGTTACTGTCAAAGAGGAAATAAAAAGGGAGTTTGGCTTATTTAATTTAGTGCAAGAGTCTGTTCAGGAGAGAGCGGAAAAAAACCCGAGAAAGCGGGAGCAAAAAAGAGAGACAGATGGGGACTCTGCTGTTTCCTTGGCAGCCTACAGTGGCAATTGGTGCTTAAAGTTGTAACCAAAGGAAAAAACTCTTGGCCGCTTTAGAGGTAACTGGTGGGGAGGGAAGGAGGTTCATTTCCTCCTCAACTCATGACCACTGTCTTCTCAACCAGTGGAGAAGGGACATGGCTGCATGTCTTCTCAAAACAGCTGCATCATCTTGTGTTCTGAATCATCTTGTCAGGTGGGGCAGTTTTTCGGGACAGTTTTTCAGAAGATTTTAGGAAGTTGCTTAGTCCAGACTGTTACTCTTTGGAAGGTATGACGAGTCAGTTGCATACTGACAAATTTAGTGTTCACAGTTAAAGTGAATTTGGGGCTCTTGGGCAATAAGCCTACTTGCCCCCCCCCCCAATTTTTATAGTAAGAAAAGTGGCAGGAAAATGCACCACAAAGGATGAAATACTGAGAATGCCAAGAGATGTATAACTTCTGAGGAAACAAAGTGGAAATGCTCAATACCTCTGTGCACATCAAGGCAAGGTGGAAACTAAGCCAAGAAATAGATTGTCTGGAAGAGCCCAGAGTCAGTTGCTTGGTTCAGAATCATATTCACTAACTGGCAGCTGCTCTCCAGGGCGTCAGGCAGAAGCCTTTCCCAGCCTTGCCTGGAACTGCTGGGAACTGAACATGCATGCAAAACAAACCTGTACGAAACTGCCTTATACTGAGATAGAGTAGACCACTGGGTCATCCAGTTCAGTATAAGCTCTGTTTGCAGAGCTGGTTCTCCAGAGTTTCGGACAGGGGTTTTCCTCAGCCCTACATAGGGATGGGGGGGGGGCTTAAATATAAGCAAAGCTCCTGCCCTTCCTCAAAGCACTGGCAAGATCAAGTGCTGGCTTTGCCAGCTGTTGCTAGCGTGTTGGCACCAGCCGATGTTTATATATGTGCCAGGTCAGGATGCAGGAAGTCAGGTGTGAAGTCAGTTCTCTGCAAAGCCCTCGTCTGGCAGGTCTGCTTGACAGGTCACAAAGGTAACTCTATGGCAGGGAACATGCCAATCCCTTCAAGGTTCAGCACCCTTAGTTGAAAGACCTCTGGGGGACAGAGCATTGGATTAGGTGGACCTTGATCCAATCCGGCAAGGCTTTTTTTTTTTTTTAATTTTATCACTGGTGTAGAGTCAGTAAAGACCTTAGCATGAGATCCTGGGCATCTCCTGATCAATACTTTCATTTACACTCCACATTCACCCAGAAAGCCAGTGTGGTCTAGTGGTTAGACTGCTGGACTAGGACCTAGGAGACCAGGGCTCAGATCCCCACACAGCTTTGAAGCTCATGGTGTGTTTTGGGCTAGACACTGTCTTTAGCCTAACCTCCCTCACAGAGGTGTTGTGATGATAAAATGGGAAGGGGGGAAACCATGTACACCATCCTGAGCTCATTGGAGGAAAGGTGGGATATAAATAAATAAAATTAATATGATGGGAATTGGTAAGAGGATATATTAGTTCTATTTAACACTCTGGAGACCCATGTGTGAGTTAACCACATAGGAATGAAATGGCTAGTGCCTGGTTTGTTGTTGTTTTTTAAACTGCAGGGCTAGCACACAGAGAGCACCAGTAGCAGAGTATTAAGTTCTGTTGCTAGGCAAATTAATGGAGCACAGGAATAGGCTATTAAACCTTATTTATTTTGTTCCAGCTTCTTGAGGCAACTGGTCCCCTTTTTCAATAAAACAGACCACAGACTGCAAAGTAAATTTAAAATGTTTTACTTACAGCTTCTAGGCCTCAGGCATACATTTTCCCTTCTGCAACAGCAATAAGATAATGCAAGTAAAATGCTCTGAGAAGTGCAGCAAAGCAGCCTGGGGCTAGAGGGTATTGTGAGGCATGTCCGTCTCCACAGCGTGCAGCATAAAGAGAGGGCAAGAGAGAGGAGAACAGGAAACAAGCTTCACTTCCTCCCTCTCAGGAGAAGAGGGGGGCGTGACCTCACTGAGCCAACTCTAGCAGTTAGAACTCTATGGTCCTTAACCTCTTCATATACTAACTAGTAAATATCACTGTTATGCTTGACTGCTAAAATTTCCCACAATAAATACATTATTGCGTAATTAAAACAAGGAATGGAACAAGGTATGGAAGTGAGAGCTGCACCATAAAGAAGGCTGATTGCTGAAGAATTGATGCTTTTGAATTATGGTATTGGAGGAGACTCTTGAGAGTCCCATGGACTGCAAGAAGATCAAACCTCTCCATTCTGAAGGAAATCAGCCCTGAGTGCTCACTGGAAGGACAGATCCTGAAGCTGAGGCTCCAATACTTTGGCCACCTCATGAGAAGAAAAGACTCCCTGGAAAAGACCCTGATGTTGGGAAAGATGGAGGGCACAAGGAGAAGGGGACGGCAGAGGACGAGATAGTTGGACAGTGTTCTCGAAGCTACTAACATGAGTCTGACCAAACTGCAGGAGGTAGTGGAAGACAGGAGTGCCTGGCATGCTCTGGTTGGTCCATGGGGTCATGAAGAGTCAGACATGACTAAATGACTAAACAACAACAACAACAACAAAACAAGGCCCATAGAATGTCTAAGTGAGCCTAAGTATCTGGAGAAGCTTCTGTTTGTATTTAGAGTCTTGTTTTTTCCTCTTCCAGAGATCAACACAGGAGACTCACCTCTCTTGAAGCTGGTGACAGAATGCCTCCCAGTACCAATTGCTGGGAATCACAGGTGTGTGGGGTGTTGTGCTCGGGTGCTGACTGTGGGCTTTCCCTTGGGGCGTCTGGTTGCCCACTGTGAGAAAAGAGTGCCGGACTCGATGGGCCTCAGCTGTCCTGAGCTGCAGGGCTTTTCTCGTGTTCTTAGGTACAGGTGATGGTTTGCTCTGATGCTATCTGGGCAATTTCACAGTAACCTCAAACCAAATTTAAAGCTTTATGGCAACTACTGTTTTATTCTAAGGAGCCCTCAGCAACATCCCCCCAACCACTGCATTGTACATCTCTTTACACCAAGGTTGATCTTCCTTCTTCCCCCTTACAAAACTATTTGGTTGAAAATGGGCCTTAGCATGTGGGCAAGGGGAGGGATGCACCAACTTGTGTGGTGTGGATGTGCATTTGGAGATTTGTCTGCTCTCAGGCAAGGGAAGCCAGAATTTAATATTTTGCAAAGCCTCTTTGAAGGCAGAACCTCTTCTTGACTCCTCGGGGAAGTTTCTGAATTGGCCGTGCGCCAATTAAGAACCATAAAAGTACTCTTAAATAAATAGATATAAAGCACACATCTCCAGTTGGCAAGTACCGGGAGGAAACAGCTTATTGTGTCCCTTGGAAAAATGTGTGTTGCACTGGGCAGCTCAGAGGAAATGGAAACAGCATGAATGGGACCCACAAGCTGCATCTCCTTCAAAATCAAAGGATAGATTAAGGATACGGCATTCGTGTGTGTTTTGTGCTGGTGGTCCCTGCAGAATCCTCTGTGTTCTCTAATATCTGTTTGTGGGAGTTTCTTTGCTCACTGCTGAATGAGGGAATGGCTGAGGTTTCCAAGAATGAACCCCACAAAGAGCATGCTTTTGTGGGGTGGGTGGTGGTGGAGGAGAGAGAAATATACTCCTCCATCCTAGCCATCTGTCTTGTTTTCAAGATGCAAGTTTCCACACAACCCTTTTATCAGTGAAGCATCTCAGAAGCAGTAGTTGAGGGTGAAGTTTGATCTTCTTGTCTGCGCCAGGAATGAGGGCACAGTAAGGATTCATCTTAGGCTTCTTCAAAGCAGGTAACTGTTGTGTCAGTTGCCAAGCAAATTCTGGACCACGCAGAGGGAGGGGGCTTCTCATTTAAGCCTGAAAGTATGTGTTAGGGAGCTGCTTCTGGATATATATCCAGATTGGATGAGATTAACAGATGCCACCCCTTTTAAATCGTACAGCACCTAGTAAGTTATAAGATAGCCGATTTTAGAAACAAATATTTCTGGAATAGTGGTAATGATGCTGAGGAGGAGTCTTGCCTCAAAGATGGTCACATGCAGTCTCCATTGGGATGATACCTTGCCAGTTCCACATGATTTAGATGGAAGGACAGAAAGCTGTAGCCATTTTTGTTAAAGTAGTGGAGTCACAGAACTGCATGCACAGAACCAGAAAGCACTATGGGTGGGTTCACAGGTGTGCACCCATCATTTGATGACCGCTTCATTAAGTGATGACTTACATGCATGGCTGGACTATCAGCTGCAACTTGTGGGTGGCATATCATTTTGCAACAGACAGTACCTTCCCATCTTTCACATCACACCTGGATATTCCTTTAGTGTGGAGAACAACGTGGGGGGAAGGTTTGTAGCACCTGGCAAAGCAGAAGTTCCCCAGAGCTGCTGCTTTGTTTGCAGAAGTCCAATATCCTGTTTCAGCTCAGTGGCCAGAAAGATTCCTCTGGGAAACCCAAAAACAGGACACAAGCACAACAGCACCTGCCTATGATTGCTCCACAGGACCTGGTACTCAGAGCCAGACAGCCTCTGAGAGATAAAAAACATGAAGAAGAGGCCTGCTGGATCAAAGATATACCCAGATATCTCTTTGAAGCCCATGAGCAAGGCTAGAAGGGGCTACCCCTCTCTCACTTTGCCTCCCTAGCAACTGGTATCCAGAGATATATTGCCTCTGAACATGGGGGTTTGATAATATTTGATAAATAGCTTTACCAACTGCACTGGCTCCTGGTGGAGTACAGGGTCAGGCTTAAGGTGCTGGTTTTGACCTTTAAAGCTCTACATGGCCTAGGACCCACGTACCTATGGGACTGCCTCTCCTGGTATGCCCCATGGAGGACCTAGTCTCAACTAGGGCCAGGGCCTTTTCTGTACTGGCCCCGACTTGGTGGAATGCTCTGTCACAAGAGACTAGGGCACTGTGGGACTTGACATCTTTCCGCAGGGCCTGCAAGACAGAGCTGTTCCTCCTGGCCTTTGGTTTGGACTCACTCTGACCCTTATGTTGCCCTCTCCTTATGGTCTTGATCTATTGGCTACTTTTAAAATGAGGCTGCATTTTAACCTGTATTTTAAATTGCCCCCCCTTATGTTTTTACTGTGATTTTATTGGTGTTAGCCGCCCTGAGCCTGGCTTTGGCAGGGTATAAATAAATAAATAAATAAATAAATAAATAAATAAATAAATAAATAAATAAATAAATATTATTCCATCATGACCCATAGCTGCTGCTGCTGTGTGTCTCCCTATGCCTTGCCTAAATTGTGCCCGTGTTGGAAAGACTAAATACTGAGGCTGTCTACATACTATGCATTTAAAGCACCCGCCCAATAAATTATGGGAACTGCAGTTCCCAGCATCTTTGACATGCTGTATTTCCCAGGATTCTTGGGGTGGAGAATGTGCTTTAAATGTATGGTGTGCACACAGCTTGTAGGATGTTCTGTGAACAGCTGGTGGGATCAGGCGAGTTAATGTCTGACCCTTTATACCTGTGGCTGTAGATCATCACCTGTCAACACAAACTGAGTCTTTGGAAGTGGAAGCCTAGTGAGAACTCAAAAATTCATGGCTACAGTGTCCCTTGTCCTGGAGCAAATGCCCAGCTTGCCAGTCTGTGTCTGCAGATGCTTTGACGACAGCCCCAGCTCAAGCAAGGCTGTCATGCTAAGCAGGGATTGCTCTTATTGATTGTGGCTTTTGCTTTTCAAAGGAAAATAATCCCAGGGCACCGAGCCCTTTTGTCTTTAATGAGAAAGCACAATCGTTTGATGATTTTTGCACACAAAAATAAAAGTGCGGCACAGTTCGTTCCCCCCTCCACCTGCCAATCCCCAGAAATACTGCATTGGTTGTATTCAAAGTGTGTGTGTGTGTGTGTGTGTGTGTGTGTGTGTGAGAGAGAGAGAGAGAGAGAGAGAGAGAGAGAGAGAGAATAATATGTATCTTCAGTTTAAGTTGTTCTCTAAAATGAATACTGCAAAACCGAGAGTGAAGGCAGCAGAGAGTAGCTGAAGCCATGGAATTGGCCCCTGGGGTCTCCAGGTGGCCCCCAGGCTGCTAAGCGTTTCTGTGGCTCACAGCCAAGCAGAGAATCCCAAGCGATGCAGCTGTTGCCAAGAATTCTGGAATATCTCGGGACCTTTTTTTTTCCTCTTCAAAAGACTTGATGTTGACAGAGCTTGGCTGCATAGAAAAGAATTTGTGGCTTGCTCTTTGAAGAAAGCTTTGCTAAACCAGAGAGCTCACGAGGCAGCAGCCAAATTGGACAGATGGGAGCTAGTTGCTACAGGACAAGACGGAAGGAGGATGGAACGATCAAAGGCTGGACTTCCTTTGCTCCCCGAGGGGCAGAATCAGGATTCTGGGCACTGCCAGCATCCTCTGTGTCTGTTTGGAAGGACTTGGGAACAGCAGGCCAGCAGGCCTTTGTCATTCTATGATCGTGGAACTGGGAATCTGGCTGCAGCTCCCACTTCAGTCATTGTGTCAGCACTGATTTTCAGACTGATGATTCTATCACATTTCTGGGCCCCGTTCCACGGTGAAGTTTGACCAAGACACAGGGCTGCCGTCAGAGGTTTCCCTCTCTTGATGCCAGGCAAAGCATGGGCACATCCCTTCAGCAACTGGTGAATAACTCATTATCTTGGCCTTTTTGCTAGCAGCAAGACAAAGTTGAGGACGGCGAAGTGGGCAGCCTTTCCCACTCTCCAGCTATTCTGGACCACAACTCCCATTTGCCGCAGCAGCAAATGACTGTGCTGACTGGGGGTGATGGGAGTCATAGTCCAGAACATCTGGAGGGCACCAGGTTGGGGAAGGCTAGCATAGGGGGACCCACCTGAGCACCAGGCAAGGCTGGTGGTGACAAAGATCTGAAAAATTCCCTACACTTTTTACAATAGCACCCCAGGCCAAACACCCATCACCCCCATCTTCCTCCACACTCCCAAAACACACCAGAGATTTAGGGGGACGTGACTGGTTCAGTCACACTGGGTGCAGAGCATTGGGGGTGCCACAACTATGATGTAGAATGGAAGGTGAAAGCTGGGGCCACCCAATTTGGGTGTCACACAGTGTGCTGCTGGAATTTGACATCCCAAGATCCGCCACTGCACACCCAGTCCTTTCTCCAGGTGCGGATTTATTAGTGGAGTAAATTTGCACACAAATAAAGTGGTAGATATTAAGGGAAAACAATGGCATTGCCTGTTGTCCTCAGGTGGTCAGTTGTCAGGCAGCAGAGGAACCAACCCCCACGGCAGGTTGCCAGGAACGGAGAAGACAAGGAAAAGCTATCACCATCTGCTTTTTATTCAATAATTACAGAGAGAGGCTTGGAAATGCAGCCTCTTGGAATAATGACGTTGCCCCGAGTGAGTCTCCACCCCCTTTTCTCCCACTTCCTCCTTCTCTCCTACTGGTGGTGCTGAGGGTCCTTTGCTTCTGAGCTCTTTGCTCTACAGTGGTACCTCGGGTTACAGACGCTTCGGGTTACAGACTCCGCTAACCCAGAAATAGTACCTCAGGTTAAGAACTTTGCTTCAGGATGAGAACAGCAGGAGGCCCCATTAGCTAAACTGCTGCTTCAGGTTAAGAACAGTTTCAGGTTAAGAACAGACCTCCAGAAGGAATTAAGTTCTTAACCCGAGGTACCACTGTATTACTTTCAAGGCTTGCTGGGTTCGGGGGCGGGGGCTGGGATGCTTTCAAAAGACACTGTGTCCATCAGCTGTTGCCTTCCAGGTGCTTCCTCTTCCTCCTCCTCCTCCCCCATTATTTCCAAGCATTCCCTCTCATCTGCCTCTGAGCTGTGACCTTCCTCAAACCCCTTTGTAATTCTGAACTGTCTCCTTCTCCTTCTCTGGAAGGGTCAGGCTGGGGAGGCGGTTTCCACCATTCCTCCTCCGCCCAGTCCCTGACATCACTGCCCGTGTTGTAGAAGGGCACCATCTGAGGACAGCATCCCCTCCTTTGAGTGAGAGAAGGGGTGGAGCAGCTCCCTCTGCCCAGTCAGTCCCTGACAACATGGGCAGATTTGTGATTGTTTCTGCACTGACTGTACAAAAGCCTGCAGGAAACGTACAGTATCACAAATGCATTTCAAAGATACAGTGTGTGGGTGTATAATACATGCTTTGCCTCCGAGGTCAGGGGCAGTAACATGCTTCTGAATACCAGTTGCTGGAAACTGCAGGAGGGGAGAGCAGTCTTGTGTTCGAATCCTGCTTGTGGGTTTCCCACAAGTATCTGGTGGGCCACTGTGAGAACAGGATGCTGGACTTAATGGGCCCCATTTGGCGTGACCCAGCTGCAGGGCTCTTCCTGTGTTCTTACTTGGTTGCCTGATTCATCAGAGGAATGATCTCTTTAATAGGTTACAATCTTTCGTATCCATCAAACCAAGTGATTGATTAAACACAGCAGCCCTATATAACACGGTCATAGCATCAGTGGGGCACATCTGGCTGCTGCAAAAAGGTTTCGGAATTCCACACAGAACAAGAGTAGCAATAATCTCCTCACAGATATAGGAGGGAGGTTTCTGACCCAGGTGCTTCTAGTTCACTTCAAAGAGTGTGGTTTTTAAAATCATACACTTTTTTTGGGGGGGGGGCGCGGAATGAGGCATTATCAATCCATGGAGTCAAAGGAAGCTGGGCTACTTCTTCGGCTAGAGATCCACTAAAGGGGAAGGGGGAGAAACGCCCCACTCTCCAGCCAAGCCTGAGAGTTTCTTTTGCAATTTGAAAAGCAGGCATCACTTAGGACAGGCAAACAGCCTGGGTTGTGATAGGGGGAAAAAAAATCAATCAGGCAGCTCGGCTGGACTTATTGACAGCAAATGAAGGGCTACTTTCTCACCATGGCAACCACAAAGGCCCAACATGTTCAATGACATCCTAGCCTTTCCCTCGTTATTCATTTGGAGGGGTGAATGTGGGGCAGCCTCTTCTCTGGGCGAAACAAAAAAAACCTCTCTGTGGGGCATTCTCACACGGAGGGAAGGTCCACTCAAGAGAATGGCACTGAGAAGATTGGAAAGCTGTGCCCACCTTGAGGGTGCCAGCCCATGGCCAGTCTGGATTAGGGATGCCAGACATCCCCGTCTGACCTGGGGTCTCCAGGTTTGCCGGGCCCCTTCAAGATGGCAAATGGAGAGCTTGAATCTCCAGGTGGGTGTAAAGGTAAAGGGAAAGGGACCCCTGACCATTAGATCCAGTCGCGGATGACTCTGGGGTTGCGGCGCTCATCTCACTTTATTGGCCGAGGGAGCAGGCGTACAGCTTCCGGGTCATGTGGCCATGACCAGAGCAGCGCACGGAAAAGCCGTTTACCTTCCCGCCGGAGCGGTACCTGTTTATCTACTTGCACTTTGAGAGTGCCTTTAATAACAATAAATCATTAAGAAGACTAAGCATGCACCTTGCATGCTTCAGCCCAGCAGGACCTGGTTTAAACTTATAACATGGACAATTGGAGAGGGTTTCCCCATCTGCCCCTTATTTCCTTCAACAGCTCATGCAGAAACCACCTTTTTGACCATTGGACCCAGTATTGGTCTCATCCACTCAATCCACCGGAGCATTTTTGCATGCAGGATATAGTCATGTTCCTAACTCACCAAGGGTTTAAGACCACTGGCTACCCTCACCTGGCTTAGCTGGCCAGCTGAAGCCATTCCTAGAGTGTGGCCACTGTCACATGTTAACTGCTTCCAGGAGCCACAGGATGGGGACCAAATGTGGATGAACTACCTTAGAAGGAGCATGGCGCGTCCCCCATCAAAGATACTGCCCCTCCCCTAATGGCCCATGCAACCTACCTGGCAACCCCAGGACTCAGCTACATTGGTAAAGAAAAAAAACGCTTTATATGCGTTATAACACTGTGGCCCCAGATGGCACTGTGGAGTCCCATCTTTCGCCAATGGAATTTCACTTTATGAAGTTTACAACGTGTATAACTGAATTGCGTTTTTGATGTGTCTAAGTCCAGCCCTATTGTGGGTGTATCAGCACCTGCTCTCTGAATATAGTTCCATCTTGAAACAGCCAGTTCACCCCTGTTGCAACCAGTTCCCAGGAGGAGGAAGGTCTTGGAGAGCCAGCTGGCCCTTGCCAGGCAGAGTGACCTTGGAGGTGTGGTGGCCTGGAGTCGAGGAGATGCTAATTCCGCTCCACCTCCACTCCACCTCCACGCCTGCCCTTGCCAAGACCGACAGAGAGATTCACTGCGAGCTGGCATTACGAACCTCCTCCCCCCCGCCCCCGCTTTCTGATGCTGAGATGTTACAGGAGGTAATAGATTTCGACACGTTTCATTGAAATATAACAAAATATTTGCATGGAGTTATTAGATAAATGGGAGCTGACTGGCGTCAGCAGCACTCATTTGCCAAATGTGAGATGGAAATTCATTTAGAATGAAAGAAAGGGGAAGCTTAAGTTTATGTTAATGGATTGATTTCAGATCGTATCCACTAGCTCCCAACAAATACGTTGCAATCACTGTATTTCTCCCTCTCTTGCTTCACCGGGGTGGGAGGGGTGTGCGTGTGGATCTTGCCATATGTGTGGGCTTGTTGATGTTTCATGTCTATCTAGGGTTACAATTCACTAATTGCTAATAGCCAGCCATTACATCTGCCATTTACACAGCCTTCATTCTGCAGAAGCTAAACAAGCCCTTTGACTCACATCATCACCTTGTTTCCCATTCGGAAGCAGGCAGACAAACACTATTTATTAATTAATTATCCAATCAAGCTTAGTAAATTATATGAAACATATTGTAAGCACCCCTTGCCAAGGACAGGGTCACAGGTATATTCCGTTGAGCATATTATTTTTATTTTTTATTTTTAAAAATGTTTCTCTCTAACTCACTCTGTCTTTAAGATTCGGGACGCATTAGAATTTTAAAATGATGCATACGGAGATAAATCAAATTGAGACACACCTGTCAGACTTGTCAAAGCTTAAGCCTAGCTTTAAGAACATCTGCTGTATCCTGTAAGGCAGAAAGGTTGTGGAATAAGGAGATTTCTCCTCAAAGATGAGAGACAATCTGTAGGTTCAATATTAAGGATAAGCAACCTAACCCAAGGTGGTTATGCAAAATCAATATGGGAAATCCAGTTCTTTTCTGATTTCTGACCTTGTGACCACCTTGACTACTTGGCTGCCAGTCTTCCCCAAATAATGCAAATGTATGGCGTTTCCGTGCGCTGCTCTGGTTCGCCAGAAGCGGCTTGGTCATGATGACCACATGACCTGGAAGCTGTACGCCAGCTCCCTCAGCCAATAAAGCGAGATGAGCGCCGCAACCCCAGAGTTGTCCACGACTGGACATAATGGTTAGGAGTCCCTTTACCTTTAACAGTTTACTTTTATCACAGAACGGCATGGTTTGATGAATTCCCATGGCTGATACTTTTTGCTTTGGTAGTTAGACAATTTGTGAACATTCCATAATACCATCTCAGCAACCATTGTCTACGCAAGCGGGTGAGAAGGAGAGAATCACTATTGAAATATTCCTATTGACCCTCAGTAGCCACCTGGAGTTTGATCAAAAAGCAGCACAGGAGTGAAGGCTGAGAGAGAAGCAGTTGATAAATGGCTGGATTTATAAATGCCTGGATTTATTGCC
The DNA here is from genome assembly GCF_964252035.2 of Podarcis erhardii. NCBI lineage: Eukaryota > Metazoa > Chordata > Lepidosauria > Squamata > Lacertidae > Podarcis > Podarcis erhardii. The sequence goes on from NC_138514.1 coordinate 14,198,025, forward strand.
CATCTCTAGATATAAAAGCAGACTGATATGAAGCAACCAAAAACCTGCATTGCAGATGAGAGGCAGGGAAATTAATAATGCAGCCGTAATAGTCATAATGAGCAGCTGTGCACAGGCTAATTAGCTCCGGGTCCTCTCCCCCTTTAGCCTCCAACTTCTGCATGTGTTCACGCGCGCGTGTGTTTGTGTGTGTGTGCAGGTCTTAATGAGCAAGAACCTAAATCGGGAAGCAGCCCAGAGGCTTGCAGGTGAGCGAGGGGCCTTGGTCCACCTGAACGAGGTGGTGGTGGTGCAATGGCATTTGCCTTGCTAATGACGGGCAGCTACTGGGGGAGCTGGATGCATAATTGAGCAGATGCTGGGCTCGGAAACACAGGCTGTCCATCAAACGAGGCCGTGAGGGCTCTGAAATGATGCACAACCTGCTCATGCCATGAAAGTGGACAGGCTTCAGATTTTGTGAACTGACCGGAGAGAGAGCAATTTCCTTTTCTTTCAAATACTCATACACTGAATTGGGACTGGTCCAATTCAGCCAGTGACCTACAGTACCTTCCTGCTTGAGGTGTTTCAGGGACTGGGAAACCACCCCACCCAACTCATGCATCAGAAGATATTGAACTGTAGCTAGCACAATCGGTTGAACGTGAGACTCCCAATCTCAGGGTTGTGGCTTCAAGTCCTGCATTGGGTGAAAGATTCCTGCGTTGCAGGGGATTGGACTAGAATTTTAAGGTTACCAGATTTTTTTCAGCGAATCTGGGGACACTTTTCCGCTTCAATGGATTTTGCTAGAGGACTGATTGGTAGATCCGGGGGACTGTCCCCAGGAAACAGCGACGACTGGTAACCTTAGACTAGATGGCCCTTGTGATTCCTTCCAGCTCTACAACTCTGTCTGTCTGTCTGTCTGTCTGTCTGTCTGTCTGTGATTCTTCAGTGGCTGAAAGTGCCCCAGGCTGCTCAGCAGTGAATTCTGCTAGTTGTACAATAGGAACATTTGAAAAGGATGCAGTTTGCTTTGAGGACTGCCTCTCCCCATATTAAATGACCTGGACCCTATGATCATCTTCCAAGGCTATTTTTTGTGTGCCTCCTCTGTGAGAGGGATGGCAACATGAGAGCAGGCCTTTTCTGCAGTGGCTCCCGGCTTGTGGAATGCTCTCTCCAGAGAGCTTCTCTTTAGGTGCCATATAAAAATATTCCTCTTCTTCCAGACCTTTGGATAATTAAACAATTTATGACTTTTAAACTTGCGTTTGTGTGTGGAGGGGGTTATTGATTGTTACTTTGGTATGCATCTCTGTGTTTTTGATATTGCAAACTGCCCTGTGATCCTCGGATGATGGTGGTATAGAAATTTATTTATTGAATAACCCTAGCCATAATGTGTATATGGAGTGTTAGGGGAAGGGTAGTACCTCTGGTGGGGGACATGTCATGTTTCCTCTGGAGTTGTTTGTCCACATTTGGCCCCCACAGTGCGCTCAGTTCTCACCTTTCAAGTTGCGCCCCACTGCTTCAAATTGGGCCCCACTGGCTAGCCCTGAGTCTCATAGTTACTGGGCCTGAGTTGCCCTGCCCTTGCATGAAGTCTTGGGTTTACAATTTTGGGAGTGGGGGGACTGAGGCACTGGGGAGAGGGCAGGCTGGTGAGGCCCCCTAGATCTTGAGGCCCTAGGCTTCAGCCTACTTAGCCTATACATAAATTCAGCCCTGGGTCAAGGCGGTAGACACCTCTCTGCCACCACCATTGCTGCAACATCAACGTCCTGAATGTATACTGTAGTATTTATTTATTTAGCCACGCCCCTCCTGGCAAACCAGATTGGTTGACCCAAGGAGTGACACAGCCGGGGATTCCCTAATGGTGCACGGGGGGGGGGGGGGCTAGCCATGCCCCCCGTAGTGCAGAGGGGAGAGCTCCTGACGAACCCACAAAAAGGAAATGACTTTCATGGGCAGGTGCTCGGGGGCCACAAGAGATTGCTTTTTCAAAATTGCTTGGGGGCCGTTTGAAACCAGCCTGGGGGCCTCAAGTGGCCCCCGGGTCGGACTTTGGACATGCCTTATTTAAGGTCTCTCGTCCCATGCTGTAGATTTGGCAAGCATCTTTCAGATAGTCGCTGACTATCAGTGTTGGGTGAATATATTTTTGTGTGCCAGCAGGGGTATTCCGCTGTTTAAATGTTTTCAAGATGAGCCAGTCATTTTTATGAATATTTGTTTTTTTATAGTATCTTACACTTTATTGAACCTGTCTTTATTGTCATACACCACCTTGACATTTTATATGAGTTGGCGGTTTATAAATATTTTTTTAAATTTTTTTAAAAAAGGTTTCTGGTGCTCATTCTAGTTAAAGGAACTAGACATTTATATTTCCTGAAATAAACATTGCTGTGTGTCCCTGTCCTGCACCCAGTCTGTGACAAACAATACACACTCAACTCAATTGGCACTCTGAGACCCTCATTATTCAGATGCATGAAGAGACAGGGTTGTTTTAAAGGAAGAATTCCCCTGGGTAACAACCAACTAAACAATTCACACCTGAAATAAGTTGCGGTGATAAAGAGAGAGACAGACAGACAAAAGCCTACAATATAAAAACACTCTCTTTGTGGACACTCTTAGAGGCAGATGCCATTGCCATAATCTTCTGATACCATGTTAACAAAGAGTATTAGCCCAGGAAAAAAAAGCGACTTGCTTTGCAAAAAGGTTGAGATTTTCTCCCAACAAAAAAAAAACTGTGCTCTGAAAGGACAAAAATGAGAACATCCAAGCCTGCAATTTTGGGACAAGCCCTCCTCTCTTGAATGTCAACGACATCCTCATTAGTATTCTGAGCAATTGCAAGAGACACTTAGAGGCCTAAAGACAGCTTTGTGGAAACACAATTGAAATATCTTTCTAAATGACCGGCGGAGATTGAGTGACGTGCCCTTCTTAAGCTAAATAAAATTAAAGCCAAACCTTTTAAAAAATACATGAGCGAAACATCCTTTTTACGTTTCATTATGCAAATGCAGCTGTCCGATGCTGCCCAAATTAGCTCTCCCCTTTAAAAAGTTTTCTGATTTTGCTTTTTGTTCTCAGTCACACAGCTGTCTGACACAGCTGGGGATATTTCCCTTTCTCCCCAGATTCCGTATTTTAAAAACCCACTGGCAAAATAAAAATAACACCCCTGTCCTCACCCACCCCCCAACATCCTGGTCATCATCTGAACTGCAAGCAACAGGAGATAACAGGCGCAAAACTGGGAAGAAATAAACAGGTTGCTCTAAAAAAGTTTGGGAAGATTTTGAATCCACTTGCCAGTGCAGAAAGTGTTCTGTAGAACCTGGAATACTAATATGTGTGGCATACCCTGAGTCAACTTTCATAGGCAGCTGCTGGCTTCATCAGATGCACAGATTCAGGGTAATTTAAGTCCTGAAAAGTCCCTTCTTTTTTATTTCTTCCCACAGCATATAATTAAGTAGGATAACCTGCCTGCTGTAAGAGGTGGTGATGGACATTAGCCTGGTTGGTTTTACATTGATATCAGGCCAGCATTCCCCAACCTAAAAGGTAAAGGTAAAGGACCCCTGACAGTTAAGTCCAGTTGTGAACGACTCTGGGGTTGTGGTGCTCATCTCGCCAGTGTGGTATAGTGGTTAAGAGTGGTAGACTTGTAATCTGGTGAACCGGGTTCGCGTCTCCACTCCTCCACATGCAGCTGCTGGGTGACCTTGGGCCAGTCACACTTCTTTGAAGTCTCTCAGTCCCACTCACCTCACAGAGTGTTTGTTGTGGGGGAGGAAGGGAAAGGAGAATGTTAGCCACTTTGAGACTCCTTCGGGTAGTGATAAAGCAGGATATCAAATCCAAACTCTTCTTCTTCTTCTTCTTCTTTACTGGTCAAGGGAGTTGACTTTTGTCCACAGACAGTTTTCTGGGTCATGTGGCCAGCATGACTAAGCCGCTTCTGGCGAAACCAGAGCAGCGCACGGAAACGCCGTTTACCTTCCTGCCAGAGTGGTACCTATTTATCTACTTGCACTTTGATGTACTTTCAAACTGCTAGGAGGCAGGAGCTGGGACCGAACAATGGGAGCTCACCCGTCGCAGGGATTCTAACTGCTGACCTTCCAATCAGCAAGCCCAAGGCTCAGTGGTTTACACCACAGCGCCACCCACGTCCCCTTCCCCCAGCCTATTATCCTCCAATTGTTTTGGACTACAACTCCCATCAGCCCAAGACAGGTCCGCCATGCTGATGGGGGTTCCAGTTCAAAACAGCTGAAGAGGACAACAGGTTAGGGAAGGTACCATTAGACCAGCTGATGGAAGAGGAAATCCTAGTGGCTATTGGAGGTGACTACAAATGGGAAGAAATTGGATTCAGTTGGGGTTCCTGTATTGCAGGGGGTTGGACTAGATGACCCTTGGGTCCCTTCCAACTCTATAGTTTTATGATTCCTTGGCATGTTAATGTGAATCTGTCTAATTAGCAGTTGAAGCTATATGCAGACAAAGGCACGGCCATCCATCAAAATTAACAGTTTTCCAAATTTTGCAATACAGTTCTCCAACCAGAAAGGCATACAAAAACGTTTTTAGAAAGTGTACATAAAAACACAAATTAGTGAAAACAACATACAAAAGTACATTCTATTAGGGAAATTGTTTGCATGAAATGTTCATATTGGGGAAAGTGTACAGTAACAATAAATAATAAATTATTTGGAAATGCAGTAAAATGTTATAAAAACAAGGAACTGCAGAAAGAAGGGGAGGGGAGTCAAAAGAAGATATATATATATATGAATTGTTTGCTTTTCGGTTCCCCCTGAATTTTTGTATGTTGTAAAATTAATTATATATTTTTTTTTCAAAAAAATGTGTTTATTAGGTCCAAAAATTATTGAGGACTTAAGAAAAGATAAGAAAAATGCCACAAACCAGTGTGGAAATGTAGTGAACTGAACTTAAGGCTCAAAAAATGAGAAAGAAACCAAAATCGATAGTCATTCACACATTGATTGATACGTGCAACCTGCGTGTTCAGAGGCAGGTGGTATCTCTCTTCCTGCTCAGACGGTGTACCCTCCCGTTTGCTGTTTTGCTTTTCAAACACTTCATTCCCCATCTTCACCCCTGGCATGGGACACCAATTCCCTGGAGCCCAAACCTGCTGCCCTTGCTAAAGTCTTCTGGGAGCAAGTTGCCATGACTTCTGCACATCATGCTCTGGTAAGCAGATATTGCTGAGAGGTATGACAGGCAAAGCATCACTTCTCAGCTGCCTGTGGCTGGGAGCTGTAGCTCGGAACCAAAGGAATGGAAATGAAATACAATTTGAGGACCACTTAATACACCTGGAATTTGCTCGGTGATCGACAGGAGCAGACCGGCCTCCTGATCAGTGCCTTTCTGTGATATATAAGCAAAGAGGGCTAAATAGAGGTCAGAGGACTTTCTTTCTTTGGGGAGGGACATTTTACTGTGTGTGTAAAACATGTAGGCATATATGCAGGTACAACACAGACAAAGAGCCTCCCAATTTCAGTGCCCATGTCTCCTGCAATGAGGGTCTTAAGTGTTTGTAACCAGACCCTCCAAGTATCCCTATTTTTCAGGGACAGTCCCAGATTTACAGAAGCCATTCTGGTTTCTGATTTGATCCTGGAATGTCCTGCTTTCCCTTAGGATGTCCCCATTTTCATCAGAGAAATGTTGGAGGGTATGGAATAGGATGTCCCTATTTTCATTAGAAAAATATTGGAGGGTATGGAGTTACACGACCCCCCCCAGCCAAGGTAATAAGTAACCATACAACCTTTAGAAGACATCTGAAGGCAGCCCTGTATAAGGAATTTTTTATGTTTAATGTTTTATTATGTTTTAATATGTTGGAAGCTACCGAGAGTAGCTGGGGTCAACCCAGTCAGATGGGCAGGTTATAAATAAAAAAATTATCATTGCTGTTGTTGTTATTATTGAGCAGGATGTCCCTATTTTCAGTGGAGAAATGTTGGAGGGTGCATGCGTATGGAATTCATTGCGACAAGATGTTGAAATGGCTTTTTAAAAAGGATGCACCAAATCCATGGAGGCCCATCAACCTCTAGCAAGCGAGCCTTCATGTTCAAAGGCAGTCTACCTTTGAGGACCAGAAGTTGCAGGCAAACTACAGGGGGTGGTCATCGCCTCCTTTGTGAGACTTGGGAGCTGTTTCTGAAACACTTGCCTAGCCATCGCTGGATCAGAATGCTGGGCCAGAAGAGCCAAGGTTAGGATAAGACTGTCAATGGCTACTAGCCATGATGGCTGCCTCCAATATGCCTTTGAATACCAGTTGGTGAGGAGCGCAAATGTGTTTGTTAGAGAACCGTTGTGCTCATGCCTTGCTTGCAGGCTTTCCACAGGCATCTCTTTGGCTACTGTCACGGTCTGGTTCCCGGGTGATCAAAGTCCTGGCTGGGGACGTCAGGACCCGGGGGCAAGATGGCAGGGTGGGAGCAGTAGTCCAGAAGCCAGGGGTCAGGAAGCCAAGGGTCCGAGGATCAAGAAGCAAGGAGTCATGAAGTCAGGGGTCCGAGGGACAGGAAGCAAGGAGTCACAAAGTCAGGGGTCTGAGGATCAAGAAGCAAGGAGTCACGAAGTCAGGGGTCTGAGGATCAAGAAGCAAGGAGTCACAAAGTCAGGGGTCTGAGGATCAAGAAGCAAGGAGTCATGAAGTCAGGGGTCCGAGGGACAGGAAGCAAGGAGTCACAAAGTCAGGGGTCTGAGGATCAAGAAGCAAGGAGTCACGAAGTCAGGGGTCTGAGGATCAAGAAGCAAGGAGTCACAAAGTCAGGGGTCTGAGGATCAAGAAGCAAGGAGTCATGAAGTCAGGGGTCCGAGGGACAGGAAGCAAGGAGTCACAAGTCAGGGGTCTGAGGATCAAGAAGCAAGGAGTCACAAAGCCCAAACGCAGCAAGGCAGGGAACATGTTGCTGTGGCAAAGAGCCGAAGGGAAATGCTGACCTTATATCCCTTCCTGGCTCTTGCCACCAGGTGCTCTTGCCTCACCTGTGCGGCTGTGCCATGCCTCTTCAGAACAAACTTAGGAAGGCCCCAGTCCTGCAGAGTCCTATTGGTCACAGGGCCCGGCTCCTGCACACACTCCTGACAGCCACTGTGAGAATAGGATGGTTGATGAGATGGCCCCCCTTTGGTCTGATCCAGTTACAGGGCTCGTCCGATGTTCCTAAGGCCTTTTTTTTATGCTCTTGAGATCTCGCGTTATGGAACTGCTCCCTGAGGGCTGCTTCCAAAGAGAAGAGCAAACGCCTGTGCAGAAAGGAAGTGCATTGTTGGAATCAAGACAAAGAGGAGGAGGATGGCTGCATCTCCCAAGTCTGACTTCATGCAGAGTCATTAGTCCTTGCGGAGGATAACCACCCTTCTTGTCCACATGATCATGATTGAAGTACATCTATGCAGAGTCTAAAAATAGGGCCTGGGTGCTACCTGGAGCTTTGCTTACACTTAAAAGTGGTCTTGCATCGCAGCAGAAGACAGCTAGAGATGGAGCAGGTATTCACACCTAGCTCTCTCTCTCTGTGGCAGTAATTAGAAAGAGAAGCTGCATGGTGTCACAATACTGAGCTGCACCATGACTTTTTAGGAACTGGCTGAGTCTATATGTCCCAATTTTCCCTGGCCTCTACAAGGGGGGGGGGGGTGATGACTCACGGAGAACTGGCTAGCTGCTCCCAAAGGTGCCAGCCTTATAACTGCCTCAAAACGATTGGGGATGAGAGCCCTTTAACTCCGGTTTCCGATTTAATTGCTAGCATCCTCATTAGCATGTCCTCCCCCTTTCTTTGCCCTTGCCTCTAATGAGTGACTTCCACACAATGTACAAGATGTAAGTATGGTACACAAGTTATTAATCTTCCAGCGAAGCAATTACACCAACTCAGAATTCCTTGCGGCCGGTGAGCCGGTTCTTCCTGTGGTCCCCCTTCTTATCAGGTTAGCAATTTCAGATCTACATTAAGTGTTCCGAAATCAATTTTCAGCTTATTTTGTGCAGCAGAAATTTGCCATGCCTGGATCTGTGCTGCTAATTGAACAAGAGCAATTGATGTTTTAGCAGTAATTAAAGATGGTAATTATTACCAAATCTCCCCCCTGGCACTAGGCGTTTGCTCTGGACCTGTCAAAACGACATGCGAGCCGAATCAATCTTAATAACTTTTGGTATTCTGGAGCGACTCCTTGTGACAGTGGTTTCCCCAGAAGGTTGGCAACGGAGTGCAAAGCAAGAGCATCTCGGTGTGTATGGATACATGTGGGTGGGTTTGGACCATTCACTGCTGGACCTAAGTTGGTGCCATGATAGATTGTCTGGGCCAGTTTTCCCCACATTGGGCTGATGGAAGTTGTAGTCCAAAACATCTGGATGACACCAGGTTGTGGAAGGCCGGTATGGATTTAACTGCCCAGTGCCCACAGGTGACTGACTGCCTGGGCATCTCCTGGAGTCACTGATGGATAGGATTTTGATCTTTCAGACTCCATCTCTCACACAGTTTGGGGGACAAAACAAAGACTTCAGCTCCAGAATGCTAAAAGGGAGGCAGACCATAAAGAACAGGGGTGCACATACATTAACATGGGTGTGCATAACTGCATGCGAGCACACATATGTACACACCAGTGCCCTCTAATGGCTTAGTATTGAGCAAATAGTCAGAGTGAATGTAAGGTGTGCTGTTTTTGATTTATGCCTCTGCCAATGAAGAGAGAATCCTTGCCCCCCCCTTTCTTTGTTCCCATGGAAATGGATGGCAAAGATGCAACAGGAGAGAGACCCACTCCCTGGGGCCATCACCGAAGACGAGCTATTAAAATGGAACAAAAATAAAGTAAAATAACATATGAGCCAACCTCCGGAAATCCATCTTTCCTTTGCAAAGAAAAGCTTAGGCTGCCTCCCCCCTCCCCTCCCCTCCCCCCTCCACTTTCTTCAGGGAGAAATGGAAATGTAATCAGATCAGTTTGGAGAGTGCAAAGAGAAAATCAGTTTTAATAAAGCCAAAAGGAAATGCAAAGCAGCTGCTTGAGATGGAAATTGTGTTAAATAGACACCTCTTTAGGAGGAAACCGATCCAGGGATGTTTATCAAGGAGGTGCAGAGGCGCTAGTCTGTTTCTTTTCATTGGCAATATTTCAAACAGTGATGTGATTATTCTTCAGCAAGGGGGACGGATGGAGGCAGAACATCCAGCAGGGGGATGTGCCTAAGGGAAAGAAACAGGGAATGGGAAGCAGACCCAATTTAGCCATTTGTTTTAAAACTACATTGATTATTATGATTTTTGTTGTTTCAACAAACTGTTATTTATTCAGGACTAAGGGGCATTGCTTAAGGTAGGTTTTAATCAGAACTCTGAGACGTGTGTACTCATAAGTGCTTATTCTGAGCATGTGCAGAGTACTTTCCTTGCTGAGTAATCCTGAAGTCTAGGTAAACTGAAGCCCTGGTATGCTTCTTGTCCCAAATAATTGCTGCCACCTTCCTTTGGGCTGTTATTGTGTTCCAGTGGGGAATAACTGCACACAGGGCCCCTCAATTGCCTGTCTAGGCAGAGAATGGTTTCTCAGCCTGTGTGCTGCTTAATTATAACTCTGGGCAGGCTCTTTGGTGTTATTGCTTTCATTTATTATAAAAAGACCAGCGTCTGTGTTTTGAAATAGCTATCTGGTGAAATCATGGTTGATAAGCAATACCAAGCTGTCTTTGTAAGGCAGTGAAAATTTATCATTTTTTCTTTAAATGCAAGGCAATGCTAGCTATTATAATTTTTCTTTTTCAACTGAATGACATTTTGCAAAAAAATAATAATGGGGGGGAGTCTCTATTCGCCCCCCCCCCCACTTCAGCCATCAGAAAGTCATTGTTATGGGAAGCAGCGGGTGGGGTGGGGGGTGGGGAGAAGCTGTTACCAAACATGCAACACAACTGCTTTCATTATTTGTGTTGGACCAAAGTCTTGCAGAATTAAATTACGCAATTTCTGTGCCACCTGGATTCTCCCCACTACATTTTGACAGTGCCTTTGTCTCAGCCAGCACCCCCAAAATTCCCTTTGGAGAGGATCTTCCTTAATAATATCTTAGTTGCAGGTCCCCCCCCCATACAACGCTCCTCCCCTGGTTCCATTATGCACGACTATAGCCACCCTTGGGGATATGGGTGGCACTCTGGGTTAAACCACAGAGCCTAGGACTTGCTGATCGGAAGGTTGGCGGTTCGAATCTCCGTGACGGGGTGAGCTCCCGTTGCTCAGTCCCTGCTCCTGCCAACCTAGCAGTTTGAAAGCCCGTCAAGTGCAAGTAGATAAATAGGTACCACTCCGGCAGGAAGGTAAACAGCATTTCCGTGCACTGCTCTGGTTCACCAGAAGCGGCTTAGTCATGCTGGCCACATGACTCGGAAGCTGTATGTCGGCTCCCTCGGCCAATAAAGCAAGATGAGCGCTGCAACCCCAGAGTCGGTCACGACTGGACCTAATGGTCGGGGGTCCCTTTACCTTTACCTTTATAGCCACCCTTAGGATCTCCCTCTGCCAGTGGCATAGTGTTGGTCACCAGCATTGGGGGCAAGGCACCATTGCTCATCTGTAGTGTGCCCACAGGAAGCTCTGCCGGTCTGGCCCAGGCTTTGCATGCATCATGTTGTTGGTTCAATCCCTGGCAGCTGCAACTAAAGTTCTTCAGGTGACAGTACTAGCTCAGGATTCCAGAGAGTCACTGGCAGACACAGTAGGCAGTACTGCCTTGGATGGAGCAGTAATCTAACTCTAGTCCACTCTGTGTGCCAGATTGAGGCACTTCTAGGGACATAGGTATTGCTCTCCGTTACTGTCATTTGGTGCTTGCCTTTAGCTGCTTAGCTCCCCCCTCAATAACTGTATATAGAATACATTTCATGAATATTCTGAAGAACTCAGACCTCTCATTACGATACAGGAATATGTGGACCCTGGCTATCAAAGAGAAAACAAATATCTCACAAATTATGCACTTGTAAGCGTTAGGAAGACTCAGGACATTTCTATGCCCTTTGGTGGGGTTTCATTTCTTACATGGCAAATTCAGGTCTACAATATTCTCTTCCCCTACCAAATCATGAGATTTGGCTTTCATGATGTGTTTTGCTGCTTTCTATTTATTTTCTTACATTATCTGCTCCCTTTTAGGAAAATACAACCTGTGTACTGCTCCTACGCTTTCTAGCTTTGAATAAGGTTCGCTTGTTTGTCTCCGCTGTTGATTTCACATTAATAAAAATTTATCTGTCTATCTATCTATCTATCTATCTATCTATCTATCTATCTATCATCTATCTATCTATCTATCTATCTATCTTGAAAATAATGTTCTGGGGAGGTTCTTAGTGGTGACAGAAAGGAAGGAAGGAAGGAAGGAAGGAAGGAAGGAAGGAAGGAAGGAAGGAAGGAAGGAAGGAAGGAGACTTTGCTAGGAGAGGCAAAATCACAATGGAGGTAGGCTTTTGAGGGGCTACAAAGCTGAGGCTCAGCTCATCAATCTGGAGTGTTTACCTTCAGATGTGTGTCCCCAAAGACCAATGAAATGTGGAGTTTCAATTCTTAAAGTGAACTACCCCTCGTCTGAAGCCAACTCTGCTCTCCTTATTTGAATAATGATAGTAATAATAAATAATGATGATAATGCAGCAGTAGTATGGGAGGAAATATAAATTCTCTTGTCTGATGTGGTCAGGGAAGAGCAAAGAATTAGAGACAGCAATTACATACCAGCACCGGAGATGTCTGAAAAGAAGGAGCTCCCCCCGCCTTGCGTTTAGCACAAGTCCGAGGCAGGGCGAATCCATCATCCTGAGCCTAATCAGTTAATGTTGATAAACTGCCAGCAATAACAGCCAATTGAACCAAGAGGGTGGGGGAGGTTCAGCTTCCAGTTCATTCATTTTGGAAGTGCCATAACTAACCCATTAAAAGAAAGAAAAAAAGCATTCTCTCCCAGGTGCCTCAATGCGAGCCTCTGTTTATGTTTTAAGTGTGTGGGATAATGTGTTTAGCAGCTGTTGATGCCAGAGGTTCAGATGTGGTCCAAGATATTGCTTATTTCCGTGCTGTGGGATGGGGCTTGACATTTCGACTCTGCAAGCAGCTAGCTTTAGTGCTGCTTTCACAAGATCCTTGCCTCCGTTCTCCAGGGTCAGATGAAAACACTAAGGCTGTTTCAATTGGGGGACGGAGGAGGCTCCTTTTTACAAACACCTTTGCCTTCTGCAAAAAGCAAAAAGCACACATTTTCAGCTACCTGAGGGTGTGGACTGTGAATCTGGGGTGAAATAATCCACCCATTTAGAGTGAGGGAAGGGAGCAGATACTTAGGGGAGCAGCCATAGCTGCAAAATGTAAGCATTTGGGAGACTGGGGCAGTCGCTTGTCTCCTATACAGGAAGGAATATTCCTGTGCCAGAAGTACTTTTCCTGAGCATCAAGTTCCACCAGAGCCCTGTTTTGTCTTATGTTTCTGGTCCTCATTTTGTTATTTGGTACTGGCTTTGAGTTCCCACCTTCTGACTCCTTCCTGGCCTAGCTGTGCCAGCATCCACTTCATTTCTGTGTACAGTTCAAGGTGCTGGCTATACCTTGGACCCAGGAGACATGAGACATAGTCTCCTTTCACATGAGTCTGCCTGTCCTTTAAGACCATCTTGCAGTCAGCATCTAAGAAGATGGAGGAGAGGATGGAGAGTGAAGAAAGAGCTGTGAGTGGAGGGGGACCATTTCCCCATCCTTTGAACCCCCTGGGAAACTCAACAAACCTGTTGTACCTGGAACCAGGTGTGGAGAGTGCAGCTGAATGGGACGCAGCCTGAGGAAGTACTGCCCACCTTGGGCGTTCCCATGAAAAGCAAGTCTAGAGGAAGAGATTAGGGCAATGTCCACTGTTTCCAGGAAGTCTTCTCATTGTGAGACTTTGTGGATGAGCTGGGAGTTTGTTTGGACCCTGGGGGAGAACCCAGAGACTGAGAGGGAGGGTGTGTCAGAAGGAAAATGAATACACACACACACACACACACACACACACACACACACACACACACAGTTTGTATTAATGTAACATTTTTATATCTAACTGTGTTTTTTTGTAATATTTTGTTTAAGTAGTTGCTTCAGTTTTCTGCATACCACTTAGATATATTTCTTTATATATTAAGCGCTATAGAAATTAAATAATCAAAATAATTAAACATTTCAGTTCCTCCCAGACCCCAGTCTGTGCTCAGGATGTTTGCCTTTGAAGGTTCAGTGTAGCTGTAGAGCAGTCATTGGTGGCGTGTGTATGGTTTGTGTTTATAGTGTCCAGTTTGAAGGAATTCAGAAGAGAGCTATGGAGACAAAGTATAATCTGTGCCAGCTTTCACTAACCTGGTGTCCTCCAGATGTTTCTGACTACAACTCCCATCAGCCTCAGCTAGCACAGTTGCTGTCCAAAGTCCAGAATCAGGCTGGCAAAGGCTGATTGATATAATAACTATTTATCATCTATGTGATGATGTCAAATGCCACTAGGTGAATTTTCTGGCTGATACGACTGGCGCTCTTGTTGAAGCCCTGGCTGACCTCTGGAACATCCAAATGGCTCAGGCCATTGGTACAATTGCCCCTGAGTGCCCTCTCCCACTTCCTGGAGTCTCCCTGGTATACTCCAGAACTTATGGTAAGGAAACCAGCTGGGATATCACTCAAATGTGAGTGGAGGAAAACTCCAGCTGAATGTATTCTAACACTTGTGAAGGGCTCACCATTGAGCCTTCTTTGCATTGAGCCTTCTAGTGGCAGTGATAGCAGCAAAGAAGGCATTTCACCAACTATTTTCAGATTGTCATGTAGAATTATATAGTTTGTAGGGATTCCCAAGGGTCAACTAGTCCAGCCCCCAGCAACACAGGAATCACATTATCCAAAGTTAAAATTCTGAAACACCACCAGATGCAATGATTTATGTGACAGTTTATGAAAGCAGCAACAGTGAGGGTCAACAGCCAAAGGTGAAATGGAATCACTTCAGAATCTGTTCTATAGCCCACCAGGTTCACCTTTGGTGGGACCAACCGTGGGCAATATTAGGTTCCCTCCTGAGGTTTACATAGGTATTGGGCAGCCTTAGCTCTTTGGGAAAGGAAAGCAGGTCAAACTGATCAAGCAACATGGAAATTGTGATTCCATCTTCTGGAGAGTGACACTAATTTTCATTTGCAGCCTGGCAGTCTGATAATATTTCCAATGAATGGGAAGGGAGGAGAAACGGCGGGGGCTCCCCTCTCTGGCTCTCTCCCTTCCTCTCCCCCCATCCTGCCCCACACCTACATAATTAGTTGTCAAAATTAGTGTCAATGGAAAGGGGTGCACTCGGGTCCTGATGAGATGATACAGCAAGGATTCCATTTCATCTCAAACTTGACATTAAACTTTAATAGTCTCAAGGACAAGAAGCCAACAGATATCAGATGTAATGAGATAAAGCAAAGTTTCTCTGACAGCAAATTTGATCACAAATGGGCTCTGAGATTGCTTCTTTGATATAAATGAAACATAATTCATCTTCCACTGCCTTGGATGGGCTTTGAGGCCATGTATAATAACAGTGTCGCCATTGCTTCTGCCGTGACAAGTGTCGGCATGGCAAAAGGGGACGGTCTCTGAGAGACTTCTGCCCGCTCCCTTTTGTGAAGAGACACCGAAGACAGGAATCAAAGGGAGGCTCTGAGGAGGAGCAGAATGAGTGGCTGGCGAGATGGGGAAGAGAAGCCAAGGCATATTCCAGGACAGAACTCCAGGCTCAATCTCTTTGGCACCTTGAGCTTAAAGTAGATACATCAATGGCTGGGATGTCTCTCAATAGTTACGATGGATAGATAGAGTCTCCATGTCTAGGTGCAGTGATTGCAATTGCTTGTGGTGAGAGCAATGGTGGGAGAAGCTGCTTGCTTTCATGTCCTCCTGGTGACTGCCAGAACTAAGAGGCTAGACTGGACTAGAGGCTAGTCCGTTTGTGTGATCCAGCAGGGCTCTTCTTATGTTCTTAATGTCCAAATCAGGGCTTCCCAAACTTGGGTCTCCAGCTGTCTTTGGACTACAGTTCTCATCATCCCTGATCACTGGTCTTGCTAGCTAGGGATGATGGGAGTTGTAGTCCAAAAGCAGCTGGAGACCCAAGTTTGGGAAACACTGGTCCAAATCATGGCTTGAATGGTCTCCCCACTGCTACACACTTATCTATTTTCACCAATGCTTTGTGGTCCAAACGTTTCACCCACGAGTGAAAAAGTCTGGTGCATAGTGTAGGGGCAAGTTTGGGGATGATGCAATGTGGACAGCCAATGGCATTGTATCTCTCCCATTTGACCAACCTGAATCAATACAGGGTCTACATGCTGGCGAAACTGAATGTACTGCCCTTAGCAGGGGTACAGGGAAGAGTCCAGAAAACACCACTTGTAAAGAGACTATGCCCCCGTGGACAGAGACAAACAGAATCAGTTGCGCATGCTCATTTGCACTGCCCCTGGTATCAGACAATTTGATCGAAGTTTATTAATTGGTTGGTTGCTAGTAGGGAGTGGAATTCAGACTAATGCAAGGTGGGGTCTCCCATTCTCGGACCACACCATCACTCAGCATGCACAGAGAGCAATGTTCCCTCTGGATTTCCTGGGAGCTATCAGGAGTTGCTGAGACCCAGGCAGAGTCTGGGTGTGGACCGAGACCAGTTCGGGGGCACCTTTTCCAAGACCCTGGGCTTTTTATCTGGACAGAAGGTGCCTTCTGCAGCCACTTGTCTCCTCTTGCCAGCTGCCTCCCCTGATTTGATCCTTTCCTTTGCTTATCTATAAAAGGCCCCCGAGGAGAAGACCTTAAGCCCCCAGCCCTGACACGATAATGATAATGGATTCATTTGGCAACTGTTTCCTGAACTTGTTATTATCTTTGTCATCAGAATTAATTTAGTGCCATGTTATTTCTCCCTCCCGCCTTCCTCACCCCCACCTCCTCTCTCTCTCTCTCTCTCTCTCTCTCTCTCTCTCTCTCTCTCTCTCATTACAAGCGTCTTGCAAAGGGTATGACAGAATTCTAATGGCCACCATGTTATGGGAACGACAATAATGTTCCATAATAGCCTGACCTTTTCAAAGAGCTCCCTGTGACACCACAAAAACCTGGCGCCAGTTTCTGGCTCTGCACGAGCGACGAGTGACGGCCGAAGGAGGGGAGGAAGCGGGGAGAGATGGGGCACTTATAACAGCTCCGTTTCTGTGACCAGTCAATGCAAATGTAAATTCTGAGTCAAGAATAAATGATCCTATGGAGGGAAATCCAGCCTAACTTTCCAGGAATTAAGCCAAATGCAAAATCTTCTGTTTTTTATTTGGAACGTGGGTGGGAGGTGGCTGAGTTTCAGAGCTGAAAGGATTCCTTCATTTTTATTTTTTAAACTGGTTTTTATTAAATATTTTCTTGTGCTACAAAACAAACAAATAAAGGGGGAATTATTTTGTTTATTGCATTTAGATTTCACCCTTTCCCCTACATAGCTCAGGGGGTTGTACGTGGTTCTCCCTCTTCTTGTTCAATTCCCCCAACAACCCTGTGAGGTAAGTTAGCCTGAGAGGCAGTCACTGGCTCAAGGTGAGCTTATGGCTGAGTGGGGAGTTGAACCCTGGTCTCCCAGACCCTAGTCCAGCACTCAAAACACTGTGCCACATTGGTTCTCACTGCAATGGGTCATTGTGAATGTGGTTGTGTGTGTTTGAGCATGAAGGGGAGGGGGTACAGGATCCTGCCACAGGCAGATTTGGTGCACTTTGACTCATGCCCTACTCACTGGGAGCTCAAAGTGTGTGAGAAGACTGGCCTTATCCTCGCAACAACCCTGTGAGGTAGGTCAGGCAATGGGACAGTAACTGGTCCAAGGTTGCCCACTCCAGCACCTTTAGCACAGCCCATGGACCAAATGCAGTTCCTTACACTTCTCTGTCTGGCTACTAGTGCTCTTTCCAAGCTATTTCTCTCACTGGACCTGGTTGGCACTCTCCATGAATGCTTTTGCCTCTCTGGAAGTTGTCTTTGGGCTGGGCAAATGCTTCTTGCATGTCTGGATGGAGGCTGTGGAGAGAGAGAGAGAGAGAGAGAGAGAGAAGACATCTAGCTTCTGTAGCTGGCATACAACATAAAGGTAAGAGTTTAATCCATTGACTCAACCACTTTGCTTCTGGCTCTGCCCAGTACCCTCTGGGACCTCTTGGAAAGTTGCCCAGCAGGGAGTGTAGCACTCATTGGGTTGTGAAAAGTTTGCCCACTCCTTTTTTAGCCACAACATAGATCTAACTTGGGCTCAATCTAATCAGGCTACAGGATAAACAAACAGCTTCAGGGCAGTGGGGGGGGGGATGCTCTTCTCCCCTCCTATTTGTTTTGCCTGCCACACAGTTTGATGAAGTATTCTGCAGAACTCCGAAGCTTGCACTTTATTTTGCAAATTTTGGTTGTCCTAATGTAGGGTTACCAGACGTCCCTGGTTCCCGGGGACAGTCCCTGGATTTGCAGATCTGTCCCCAGACAAATTCCATCCCCGGAATGTCCCCAGATTTGCAAATCTGTCCCCGGGAAATGTGGCAGCGGCAGCCTCAGCAGCCCGGAGCCAGCCTGTTAGCACAGTTGGCTCTGGCTGGCTTCAGGAGCTGCTCGCTGCTCGCTGCCATAGCGCCCGCCATTTTCCCTGCACCACGGCAGCGAGCAGCTCCTGAAGCCAGCCAGAGCCAACTGCACTACCAGGCTGGCCCCTCCTGGGCAACGGCCGCCCGCCCGTGACTCCCGAGCCTCCTCAGATCTGTCAAAACAAAGGCCAAAGAGATCAGGGAAGGCTTGGGAGTCACGGGCAGGAGGTGCACCGTTGCCCAGTTTTTTAAAAAAACTCTGCGCATTTATGTTTCACAGGGTGTCAAAGAAGGGCTTTGCACCTTTATACAATATGTATGTGTGCTTGGGCCCAGGGTCTTTTGCCTCACCCCCCCCCTACTGACTCCCTGCTGCTACAGTGGTACCTCGGGTTACATACACTTCAGGTTACAGGCTCCGCTAACCCAGAAATAATACCTCAGGTTAAGAACTTTGCTTCAGGTTGAGAACAGAAATCGTGCTCCGGCGGTGTGGTGGCAGCACCAGCAGGAGGCCCTATTAGTAAAAGTGGTGCTTCAGGTTAAGAACAGTTTCAGGTTAAGAATGGACCTCTGGAACGAATTAAGTACTTAACCCAAGGTACCACTGTACTCAGCTTCAACAACAACAAAAAAAGTGTTCTTGGATTCATTGAAAAAAAATCTGGTAATCATATCCTAATGACAATGACATCACACTGACAGGGTTGGGGGGGGATTTTTCTCTTGGGCTGATATGACCAACCTTGACTTGCCATGCAAATTAAAATAAAGATATTCCAAAGTTAAAAGAATGGAGGCAGCACGGAAGAGGTTCCTTCTCCGGGGGTGCCACTTGGCCTAAGGCTAGATAGCCCCTGGCTCCTATATCATGCTGTTTGGTGTCTAATTTTCATTTCCACCTTCAGGTAAGCACAGCGGTGTGGGATCCAGGGAACCTGGGCAAGGGACCTGCCTCCTCTTTTGCAAAACAAGACCAACTGCAGGGAGCATCCTCCTGCCTAGTGCAATTTTGTGAATGAAAAGTCTATATTAGCCATTCGCCTCTCCCAGAAGAGAGAGAACTGCCGTGGTCTGATGGGGAATGGGAGAAAGAGACTGCCCTCTGCTGCGTGAGAAACATTGCTCAGAGCAGGGACTGGGGGTTGGTGGGTGGAGTGGAAAGCAAGCGTACCTTGGAATGAATGTAACACTGGGTGCATTTCCTTAATTGGCAAGACAGGCTTGGCTTATTTGTTAATTAAACAGAGACACATGTGTGTGTGTGATGAGGTGGTTGGGCTTATTTAGACTTGTGACTGACAGACTTCTCGGCTGAGCCCAGAGACAAAAACCCGGTTGGTTTATTTAAACAGTTTAAAATAAAAGTTGTAAGAAGGTAAAAGGAAGCAGACAGAAGCTGCTTTATACTGAGTCAGATCATTGGTCCATTGAGCACAGTATTTTCTATGCTAGCTGGCAGTGATGCTCCAGGGTTTCAGGTAGGCGTCTCTCCTAGCCCTACCTGGAGATGTTGGCGGGGATGAATCTGCAAAGCAGGTACTCTGCCGCAGAGATAGAGCTGACCCCCCAGGTTCTGGAGTTGATAGGGTAGCCCCACAGAGGTTTGTATCGTTGCCCTCAGATGTTAAATCCCCATCAAAGCTGCCACCTGGGGCTGAGGATTCCCAAGGTAAGACTCTCTTCGTGCTTCCACCAAACAAGTTCATTTCATCAGATGCACAAAGATTTATCCAGAACTGACCTCACTGTTTACAACCCCCTTCTGAGGTTACACACACACACACACACACACCTGCAATTCAGGATAATACTTCATGCATCTGATGAAGTGGACTGTAGCCCATGAAAGCTTGAGCTGCATTAAATTTGTAAGTCAGTAAGGGAGGCAGGTGGCGCTGGGACGTAGGTGGTGCTGTGGTCTAAACCACTGAGCCTAGGGCTTGCCGATTAGAAGGTTGGCGGTTCGAATCCCCACAACTGGGTGAGCTCCCATTGCTCGGTCCCTGCTCCTGCCAACCTAGCAGTTCAAAAGCACGTCAAAGTGCAAGTAGATAAATAGGTACCGCTTCGGTGGGAAGGTAAACGGTGTTTCTGTGCTTCTCTGGTTTGCCATAAGCGGCTTAGTCATGCTGGCCACATGACCCGGAAGCTGTACGCCGGCTCCCTTGGCCAATAAAGCATCATGAGCGCCGCAACCCCAGAATCGGTCACAACTGGACCTAATGGTCAGGGGTCCCTTTACCTTTACTTTTTAAAGTGCTACAAAACAACATTTGTTGTCTCCGTTTTGCCAGTTACCCATTTTTTCATTTGCCCTGCGAGTCAGAAATGGAGCTGCCTCTTGAAATCAAATTGGAAGAAAAAGACCATGCTGGCTGCAAGGAAGGTGGCTTTCAGAATTAACCTACGTTACAAGGACCTCTTGAATACACAGGTCTTTAGGAGAAATAATAAAGGGAATGGACGGAGGAGAGCAAATGAATGAATGAATGGTTACTTGGGGCTACTGTGATAACTGAAATTCCATCTTTGGGCTCCTTCAGACAACTTATTTACTGAGCATTCATTCTGATTTGCCTTCACAAAGCTTACGTGGAAGTTAGACTATGTCTGCTATTTACTGCACATATATTCGGCTTTGTTTACAAGGTTTTTATATGCCTTTCCATTAGACATCTATTCACTCCACACTTTTCAGTGCAGTCCCCCTTCACTTTCCTATTTGGTATGTGTTTGAATTCCTGCCCCTGCAAAATAGTGTCAATCTGGGAGCACCCTCCTCCCTCTTATTCCCCCCTCCTGACAAACAGCTACACTTTGCCTTTTTTTGTAGGAACAGTGTTCCGATTTGCAGATCATTTTTATTTCCCAGCTCTATGACATCCCATGCACTTGCAGAGAAATAGATTTAAAAGAACAAAAAACAAAACAAAACATTGCTATCACAAATGTTCTGAACCTCCCGGGGAAATGGAGGACGCAAAAACTTCCCTGGAGTTCATAGAAGAGAGTGGAAGAGAGTAGAAAACATGACCGACTGCAGTGCTCCAAAGGTCCTGCCAGGCACTGCACACAGGATGGTGCCCCATTCTCTGGTCTGCTGCAGAGTCAATCCCATTTTCCTTTCGGCTGTCTTCTCGCTCGATCACTGGGGCGTTTGGCACCTGTTCATCTTTTGCTGAACAAAGGCCATTTTTTTTTTTTTAAATATGAGATGCCAAATTGATTCCCTGTAATACATGGAGCAGTCGGGTGTCTTGTTTGTGGCTTGACATCTCTGCTGGCGCCTCGGCTGCTGCTTTGTCCCCCTGCCTGGGAAAGGCAGTTAGGAAGGAGGCAGCATCCGACTGAGGTATTGCAGTTGACTGGGAGCCAATCTGTTTGCAATCTGCTTCTGTCCGGGAGGGATAAGGAGGACAGAAAGGAGGAGGAGGAAGAGGAAATGCTCAGTGGCTGCCTTATCCTAAGTTAGGCTGCGGCATGGAGGCCTGTGCTTGCCCATCTCTATAGAGTCCACCTTGCAGATGCTCAGACACATCTCTCTTATTTGAGGCAGAATGAGGAATCGTGCCAGGGACATTGAGCATGCAGAGCACATGCTGAGGATTTTGCTATGGACCTAAAGGGGCAAACAGGCCATTTCTAGTGAGGCTGGTCCATGAGGGCAAATGGGGCACTGCTCTACCAAGCTCAGTCTGCCCTCAATCAGCTCCCTACTTGCCTGCTTACTTACAACCAGCCCAGGGGGCAGCAGATACCACTGCTGCCTGGGGTGCCCCCCCAAGGGGTGCAGGGTATGGTGGAGCTGCCATGGGCTCCCCGGGTGGAAGTGGCAGCTTCCTCACCCACTGCAGCTGAGGAGAGTGGGCAGCAGGGTTGCCCCCCCTGTCAGCTGTTATTCCAGGTAGACTGACTCTGAACAGGGAGGCTCCATTTTGCTGTCATGGGTGATAGGAAGGGCAATCTGTGGCTGCAGCAGACCAGAGGACTTTGGGATAGATGCAACCAAGGGGAAATGTGGCTGGGCAGGCAGGTGTCACTTGCAGTGCCCCCACTTTTGAGAGGCACCCGCCTGCTCTTCTGTGGCACCCCCCCACTTTAAGCTTAGGGGTACCCCTACCGACCAGCTTCCCTTTCAGCACAGGAAAGGAGCTTTTCATACCTTGTGGTCCCCCATTCTGGGTTCTTGCATATATAGCAGGCTGGGGTTAGGTTGTCCTCCAACAGTTGTTTCGATCATTTACTGCTCTGGTAAAACATTTACTGAGGCTGCCTTGAGAGGGGGGAAAGCAGACACAGGACTCATAAAGATTTTACAGTCTCTGCCCCCCTCCTCTTCTGCAGCTTCAGCCGCCTAGCTGAAACCTCGCGGCTAGAAATGACCAGCAGGGCCTCTCTTCTTTCTGCCCAGATACAGCTCTTGTTTAACCCCTGCATTGGAAAATGGAGTTGTGTGCCAGGAAAAGAGGTGGGGATGCAGGCCAGTTTCTAGACCAGAAACTGCCTCTGCCCCAGGAATCTTGAGTATTGGTTGCAGACATTCCCGCTCTCTGTATTTACCGGAGACAGCCCTCTCCCTTTTTTGTCTTTGCCTCTGGTAAATCCCTTTCCCATTTTGGCCTTTTGGAGGATGCCTAGTTAAAACGTGGATAGCATGTGTTGTCATTGTTCAGTATTGTGCTCCCTCTCCAAAGTCTTTCAGAATTAGACAACAGAATAAAATAGGTAACAGGTGTATCTTGTCTTTAGGGAAAAGACCCATCCATCAGCCAGGAGACTGAGGACCACATCAAGCCAAATTTATCAAACCTTCACTTCCCAAAACAATACGAGAACCAAAGCACAGCCATTGTTCAAAATTTGCACTTCTCTGAATTTTGCCATGCAGTTCTTCAACTAGTCAACATTTGCAGGGTTTTAATTCTTTGTCAATCCAAGTCAATCCAAGTGCACAGAACCTGCCATTCCTCACCCAGCAGCTGCAGATGTCTACTTTTGAACCAACAACAACATATTGCAGGGAAATGATGTATTTCTGGTCTTCGTTTCGCCTAAAGAACAATTACATTTGGAGGCTTTTAATCAGCAGAGGGCAGGCAATGGCAGAGTCAGTTGAATACATCATGCACCTGGTGGTGAACAGCCTCCAGCAATTTGCAGTAATGGAGGGGGCAGAGGACCACAAAATGACCCTTGGAATGAGTAGGGGAGGGGTTACAAGCACGATCCTGTGGCTGCCATCTCTGCAATGCTGGAGAGAGGAGGTCAGGCCACTCTTAGGGTCACTAATGCATCCATGTTGGCCCAGAAGATTATTTGCCCCGCAAACCTGAATGTGTCTGCCATGATGTCTGGGATAAATCTGGTTGCACAATGCTGTTATTAGGGGTGGGGAAGGAAAACTTATTTTCATTTACTATTCCATTCATTTTCTGGATTAAAAGCCTCATTCATTACCATCGTTTAGCCCGGACACTGAGGTCCAGCTCTGAGGGCCTTCTGGCAGTTCCCTTACTGCAAGAAGTGAAGCTACGGGGAACCAGGCCGAGGGCCTTCTTGGTGGTGGCACCTGCCCTGTGGAACGTCCTCCCATGTCAAGGAAATAAACAACTATCTGAGTTTTAGAAGACATCTGAAGGCAGCCCTGTTTAGGGAAGTTGTTAATGTTTGATGTTTTATCTTATTATTATTATTATTATTATTATTATTATTATTATTATTATTATTATTATAGAAGCCACCCAGGGTAAATAATAAATTCTCCTTCTCCTTCTCCTTCTCCTTCTCCTTCTCCTTCTCCTTCTCCTTCTCCTTCTCCTTCTCCTTCTCCTTCTCCTTCTCCTTCGCCTTCGCCTTCGCCTTCGCCTTCCATCCAACTTCTTTGGCACATTTGGAAAGCTAGCCAAAAAACAGGCAAAACATTGGCACACACCACAGAGCCAAAAAAACAGATGAAAGCACAGGCAACCCCAGCCCACAAAAAGCAGGCAATATCCCAATCAAACAACCTCCCTAAAAGTAAAAGAAAAACCAAACCTCTAATATAATAATAATAATAATAATAATAATAATAATAATAATAATAATAATAATAGCCCGAAGGCTTTCGTGGTTGCTTGGGAATGTGGTAGCCATGGCTGCCACTTTGCCAAACCACCCCCGCCATTTCATTTGGTAAGATTACATTTGTTTCATAATTCACATTCATCTTTGCAGGGAGTTTTTTGTGTGTGTTCTCTCTCTTGCTCTCTATACTGCTGTCATTGTGGTGGTGGTGGCGGCATCATGGCTCCCGTTTGCAGCCATTCATACAATTCAGTGATGGAAGCCCTTAACTTTCTCTGTTGGTGGCAATGGAGATGCTGCTTTGTTTTCCAAGAACCTGGCCCGTTGTTTGGCAGGGAGGGGGAATGGCAGGGTGACAAAAGATAGGGTGCTGCCTTTCCCCCACCAGATGACCCAGGACAAGGCAATATCCAGAGCTCTCTGGGGAAACAGAATGATGGCTTCTAAGAAGAGTGGCCAGAATCAACTTCTGTGACACCACCAGAGAAAGAAACTGTCTCCTCCTACCCTTAGTTCACATGGTAAGAATAGATGCAAATGAGAGCAATGAAAAATCTCCTCATTCAGTATTCACAACATTTGTTTTAGAAGGCTCTATGGTTCCCATTCGGTTCAATGTTTAATTCATTCCGAAATGAATGCACCTTCCTTCTCTAATTTCCAGGATTCTGAAGCTTCCGAAAGCTGTTAGCTCTCTGGTATGAAGTGGGAACGCTGCCATCCGGTACTTGCCAAGGAGGCATACTGAGGGGGGCATGACTTTTTTTTCAGCAGTAGGTTGAGGCATTCCTCTTCTTCCCCCTGGGCATTTGGGTGGAATTTGATCCAGCTGAGTCAAGGCGTGATGTTAGTGCCGCTGCTCTGGGTCCCCAATAACTCGCCCCTCCCTGGCTGTGTGAAACCTGGTGTTCTGTGTATTGACTTGATACTTTAAATGCTGTTGGTTGTTGCTTTTTAACAACTTTGCATGTTTGAAAATTTGATTGTATGTTGCCTAGAGACTACCCTGTGTTAGCTGGCTAGCAAATGAAGCAAACAAACAAATGCTAATTTTGATGGGCCCTTCCCCTGGGCCATTAGCAGCCCACAGACATTTTGCAAGAGAATATTTTCTCAGCATTCTATCTCTGTGCCAGGGAAAGCTTTGCTTGCTAAATTTGCTCTTGCCATGCTTCTGTTAAAGGCAGAGGAGCAATGCTGGTAAGAAATTGGACTACTGCAATGCACTCTGCATGGGGCTACCTTTGAAGGTGACTTGGAATCTACAACTAATCCAGAATGCTGCAGCTAG
This sequence comes from Podarcis erhardii, assembly GCF_964252035.2. Classification (NCBI taxonomy): domain Eukaryota; kingdom Metazoa; phylum Chordata; class Lepidosauria; order Squamata; family Lacertidae; genus Podarcis; species Podarcis erhardii. The sequence goes on from NC_138514.1 coordinate 14,223,146, forward strand.
ACTGGTGACTGGTAGTGGTAGCCAGGACCATATAACACCAGTCCTAAAGGATCTACATTGGCTCCTAGGACATTTCTGAGCTGGGTGTTGGAGCTGACCTCTAAAGCCCTAAATGGACTTGGCCCCACCCCCAGAATTCAACCCAGATACTGAGATTCAGCTCCAAGTGCCTTCTGGCAGTTCCCTCCCTGTAAGAATTGAAGCTACAGGGAACCAGGCAGAGGGCCTTCTCAGCAGTGGTGCCCACCCTGTGGAATGTCATCCCGTCTTATGTCAAAGAAATAAACATCTATCTGACTTCTAGAAGAGACAGGGTGGTTTTTAATTTTTGAGGGTTTTGTGTTTTAATACTTTGTTGGAAGCCACCCAGAATGACTGGGGCAACCCAGTCAGATGAGTGGCATATTGGCATATAAATAATAAAATTGTTATTATTATTAAGGTGGCAACCCTAGTTCTAATGCGAGAGTTGGTCCATGCTATCAGTCCGTGCAATAACAGACTTTTCTTCTTCAGCAAAAGACAAGTTTCCATTTTGCTCATTGGGCTGATGCCTTCTCAGCAAAGGAGCGTCTTACCTAATCATGGGGAAGCACTATTCTTTCCTAGGTGGATGCTATCAAGGCAGGCAGTTTCCCCTGACTATGTCACTCCCCCTTTCAATAATCTGCTTACTGGGCCCATTTGCAAATCTACAGTCTCATCAGTTCAGTCTCATCTGCACGGTGTTATCATCCAGACAGGATTCACTCCTAGAAATAGATGATTTAGGGATGTTGGCGGGGGTGGGGGTGGGACATTAATAATGAGGACATCTAGAAAGTCACTCTGAGATCTGGAAAGTATTCAAAAGATAGAAATGAACGTGAAAGGAGAGATTGGGCCGAAAAGGCTCTTTTTGGTGGGTGGACAGGAGTTTTCAATGTGCTCATTCCTATAGGTAAAAAAGGCAAAGGACCCCTGGACGGTTAAGTCCAGTCAAAGGCAACTACGGGGTTGCGGCGGTCATCTTGATTTCAGGCCAAGGGAGCCAGTGTTTGTCCACAGACAGCTTTCCAGGTCATGTGGCCAGCATGACTAAACCGCTTCTGGTGCAACGGAACACTGTGACGGAAATCAGAGTGTATAGAAATGCCGTTTACTTTCCCACTGCAGTGGTACCTATTTATCTATGTACACTGGCATGCTTTTGAATTGCTAAGTTGGCAGGAGCTGGGACAGAGCAATGGGAACTCACCCCGTCGTGGGGATTCAAACTGCTGACCTTTCGATTGGCAAGCCCAAGAGGCTAGGTAGTTTAGACCACAGCACCACCCACATCCCTGCTCATTCCTATAGACATGGGAGGAAGGAACTGAAGTCCTGATTGGTACCTGACAGTGAGGCTTGTCCCTGGAGAAGACCTTGGAGTACAGAAGAACAAGCACCTCAGGTGTAGGCTATTCTGACACCTTTGGCTGGACAATTAATTACTGTTTGTAAAATGCAAGATCCCAGTTTGTCTTTTCTTTGGGGAGTTCTGGAGCTCAGACTTCACTAGGAGTGGGGTATTCCCACTGATTAATTCATCCTTTCCTCTATTTCCAAAGTTCAGAGATGAGTGCCAATCCTTATGTGGCCAAATGTTAGCAATTTATTTATAAGCCACCAGTTCATTAAAAAAAAAAATCAATGCTGTGTACAATGATGTATAAAAGTACATGGAACACAACAAAAACCCAGTACAAAACAATCATTCAAATGACTGGCTAATCAAGGAAGTTTAAACAGCTGCACTAGCTTGTCACATGAAAAACTGGCTCCATTCACAGAATGGAAGATCACCAGCAGGCTTGTTGGGAATCCTAAGGTTTGCAGAAGTCCAGAAAATCTTTATTGATGAAGCACAACCCTGCAAACAGCCGAGTGAGGATTGAGTGTGTTCAGCAACCATGGAATGCTGACTGTTTTGTTTCCCCCCAATAGATTTTTATTGAGATTTTAAAGGTTACAAAAAGAAAAAATAAAGAACATATTTAAACAGAAAAAAAATAAAAATACAAAACAATACAAGAACAAAGAAAAAAAAACAGAGGAAAGAAAATACAGATAATTAAAGGAAAAAAAAAACCAAATCAATCCTTTACATAACTTTCTTTCCTTTGCTTATTTCCTTGACCTCCTCACACCTCCCTTTTTTGTATTCTAATTGGAATGCTGACTGGTTTGGTTTGGTGTGGGAAAACCAAGGCATGAAAGGAATTTTTTTGTTGCAGGTCTGGGTTTCCCTGCAAGAAGTCTTTGCTCTGATCTCGGTACAAAAATAAAGGAGTTATAATGAACAAAAAGGCTTCAAAGGCAATGAGTGATACCTTCCAACTCTATGAATGAAGGTGGACCATCGTTTTTAAGAGAGCTGAAAGTGGCTTGAGAGCAACTTCACGCCCCCAGTGTACACATTCATTTCTTCACTGTCCTTCCACGGCCATTGGTCAAACAGGTCTGAGAAATGAAAGTGGACAAGCCCTTAGGTGCCTGCAGCAAAGGCAAAACACCAAGACATTCTTTCCTTGATGGGTTATTTTAATCTGTGACCAATGTGCTTCCTAGTGAGAAAACTCTTTTCAGTCCTGCATCCGAGCTCAGTCTCATTTAACCTTTGGTGGCGAAGATTCCAGGGAGAGCTTTAAACATGCAGGTAGCAAGACACTTGCTGATGACCTATATCTAATTGAAACTGTAGATGATAGATAGATAGATGATAGATGATAGATAGATAGATGATAGATGATAGATGATAGATGATAGATGATAGATGATAGATGATAGATGATTGATAGATGATAGATGATAGATAGATAGATGATAGATATAGATAGATAGATAGATAGATAGATAGATAGATGATAGATAGATGATAGATAGATGATAGATAGATGATAGAAAAATTGGAATTCCTTCTTTTCTGGCACTGTTTAAAATATTATTGCCCTAGCCTGATTTATTTCCCCACTCTGCAAGTGGGCTGTTTGGAAACATTAGCTGTTCAGAAGGATTGTTGGCAGATGATGATGATGATAATGATTAACCTAGTTTCTGTGCAAGCCCACCATCCTTTTAAAACCAAAGAACATTCAGGCAAATTCACCCCCTGCCCAGTCCCTCCCTGTACCAATCATATGCAAGGTACACACAAATGATCTACTATGGAGATGCAGAATAACTAGAGGACTGTGGGCAGAATTTGAATTTCGCACCCTCCAGGGATTGACTGGCAAGCTGGAGTTCCAGTGCCTCCATTCCTTTTATGGCCAACGAATCTGCCTCTTTGGGGCTTTGCTGCCAGCCCAGCATTCTGCTGGGGGAGTTGGGATTAGTTAACATCAGTCAAGAATTATGCTTTCTATTTACCTGTTTGAAATTTCCATTACTTTCCTGTTCTGTATATTGAAACATACATCAGCTGTTCATTAAAGCATAATCTCCAAATTATACTGTCTCTGAGCAAACAAGGTTACATTGGCTGCTTGCATTTGAATGAAGCAATTGTATAGAGAGAGTGTCTGCAGCAGTAGCAGCTGCTTTGAGCAAGAGGCACTTTCCAAACCCCTCCAGATGCTGGGTGGACCTCATCCTGTCCATCAGGGGAGGGATGACCTTGAAGCAAGAGTCCGAGTCTGATTAGGAGGAAAGAATACTAATAGGTTACCCCACAGTAACCCAAAGCAGTGATACCTACCTTGCATCGTCCAGGGCCTAGACGCATGTATATATGGCTTGGTGAGTAGTTCTGTTCTCTTCCCATGGGGCAGGAGGAAAGTGGAGCTGTAATGCAAAACTATGGATGTTAAAAGAGCTCAGAGTCCTGTGGCTATAATAGAGATCAAGGGGTGCTGATGGGTGGCCGTGTGTCCTACCTTTACTGAGCCCAGGACTGTCTTTGGAGGTTCTGACAGCCTTCCTCTGCATTTGGAAGGGCTGCCCTGTCCAGTTTGGTTTAAAGACAGAAAATCACAAGAAGGCTGAGCAACAGTGGCCTGGAAGTGTCCCTCAAGAGTGAACAACTACAAGGCAGACTGAGCAGGCACACAGGTCACTGGGCCACCACCATCCCCACAAAGTTAAGACGTCATGCATTTTTATTTCAATCATAGTGATAATTTCTAAGTGTGTACCTATGCAAGTAAACAAATGAATGAATGTGTAAATATAGCATTATTTAAGGGATGTGGGTGGCGCTGTGGTCTAAACCACTGAGCCTCTTGGGCTTGCCGATCAGAGGGTTGGCGGTTTGAATCCCCACAATGGGGTGAGTTCCTGTTGCTGAGTCCCAACCTAGCAGTCCCAAACCTAGCAGTTTGAAAGCATGCCAAAAAGTGCAAGTAGATAAATAGGTCCTGCTCCAGAGGGAAGGTAAACAGCGTTTCCATGTGCTGCTCTGGTTTTGGTGTTCCGTTGCATCAGAAGCGGCTTAGTCATGCTAGCCACATGACCTGGAAAAACTGTCTGTGGACAAACGCCGGCTTCCTCAGCATGTTGAGCGAGATGAGCACCGCAGCCCCAGAGTCATCTGCGACCGGACTTAACTGTCAGGGGGTCCTTAACCTTTAACTTTATAGCATCATTTGTCTTCTGTGGGTTTTTGTGTGTGGTTTTTTTGTCCAACGGGTACTGCAGTTGCAGAATCCTTGGGATAAAC